>NW_027283505.1:0-28165 GCF_046629955.1 Centroberyx affinis | reverse complement strand
GGAGGAGAGGAGAGGAGGAAAGGAGGAGAGGAGGAGAGGAGGAGAGAGGAGAGGAGAGGAGAGGAGGAGAGGAGAGGAGAGGAGGAAAGGAGAGGAAAGGAGAGGAGAGGAGAGGAGAGGAAGAGGAGAGGAGAGGAGGAGAGAGGAGAGGAGAGGAGAGGAGGAAAGGAGAGGAAAGGAGAGGAGAGGAGGAGAGGAGAGGAGAGGAGGAGAGGAGGAGAGGAGAGGAGGAGAGGAAAACACTGAACTCTGTTTTAAAGGCCAGGTCACCAAACAGCTTGATCTTTATCAGCCATATTAGGAAAGCTTCCCTTATTTGTTTTATATTGTCTTATATTTTCTTTCATACTCATATTACTCAGTTAACACTCCTCTCCCACTGGCTCCCTCTCTCCCTTGGAAAACAAGACTAATCTGAATTAAAGTGACAATCCACTGCATTTTACAGCCTGCTCCTCTCTCTCCAGCTGAAGCTTCTCCTCTGTCTGGAAGCTCTTTCCTCTGCCGCACAGGAAGTGATGCGCTTTACGTTTCTCGTTTGTTTGGAATACAGAGAAGAAGAAGAAGAAGAAGAAGAAGAACTGTTTACACACATTGCCAGCCTTCTAGGCTAACGCTAGCAATCGAGCTAGCGACAGAGAGCAGTCTTCGGTTATTTCAGGGGCTTATGAACGCAAACACCACAGGAAATTATAGCACTATAGTTATCAAGGAATATTAGGGCTGGGCGATATGGTTGAAATCAATATCATGATAATCAGGATTTTTCTCGATATCAATATATATCACGATGTGGTTCATGTATGCAAAATCACGTTAAATAATCAAATTAATGTTCATCTCATTGAACCGAATGGTGATGTTCGGTGTGATGTCAAACAAAACAGAAATATTCAAATAATATTCCAACCATACCTCATTTTTTTTTTAGTTTTTAAGTAAAATTTGCTTGTCATCATCAATTCAGACAGCAGAAATGTGTCACGATATTAAAATATCTTCATATGATCACAATATGATTCCACTGAAAGACGATAAATGATAATATTGAATTATCGCCCAGCCCCAAGGAATATCCATGTGTTTTAAATTTGTACTTGTGGTTCATGTTGGACTTTACTGTTTGAAATTTCCTCCGTTCACGTGCAAACTCCCGGTCAGAAACCCGTTCAGACTGAATCTGAAAAACACCTGAATGCAGCATCAGTGTCATTTATCCAACAAGGCCAGATTCAGACTGTGGGAGTTGTGTGATAATTCACAGCTAAGGTGTGAAGATTCATACTTTAACTTACATTGTCACAATAATACATTTACTTTCTTTTACTAATTAGATACTGGACAGACTACAGACTGGGTTTGTGGAGTGCTGTATGCTGATGTGGTTTGACTGACTGACTGACCTGAATTAACCTCTAGAACACAAATGAAGAATTCCTCCACCCTGCATACAGTTGCACCAATATAAGTGAACCTGAACAAAGCCAGACTGCAGAGATCCAAGGCTGCGTTCCCCTCATCGTGTTCAGATCGGTTTATTTTCCTCCTTTAATTGGAGCCGTCTGTGCAGGTGAGGACGAGAGTCTCAGTCCTCCAACTACAGAAACCACCCCAAAACGCAAGGGATTATGGGTAGACGGAGCCGGATGCAGTCCCTCATCCTTGGAAAGCCTAGCAGAGCAAAATGAAGTCTGGACTGATGCTCATATTCAGCTATTTCTTCATGTGTTCTTTACTGGTACGAACACCACAGAAGAAGAGACCGACAAGTCCATCATGCTGAGATAAAGTCACAGAGACTGGAATCAGGTTTTAAAATCTCTTAACCTGCAGGATGACAGGGCACCAAAACTCTGCCCAATAAACCAGCTGCTTGTGAGTCATGTGACTTTTGTTTACAAGCCCTGGTTGGCTTGTCACTGGTCAGTTTGAACCTAAACAAACCAAATACAAAAATACAACAAAGTCAACTTTTCCACTCTGGTTCAGACCAAAGAAAACCAACTGGAGGCGACCTGTGATGTCATCATGATGTAAAGTCTGGAGAGACCGGTTGGTATTCAAACATGTGAGCGGCTCATATGTCAAACATCCACCAGAGCAGATTACCATGGATGTTCCTTCCCAGGGAAAACACAACGATCATCGATTTAGATTCAGAACCAAGAGGCTCTGCTTCACTGTCCTGCAGATTCAGATTCAGAAAACTTTATTGTCCACCCCAGGACAGAAACTCATCCTCGGCAAGGCCTCATAAAAACAAAGGAGCTTAAAAAGAAACACGACACCAACAAACAACAGTCAGGTGCAAAGTGTGAGTCCATGAAGTGCTCAAGAGGCAGAGCCAGGCTGTGACACTGCCGGGGTTGTGGGTTCAATTCCCACTTTAAAACTACGCACACTCATGGTGCTGTGGGGCGCTTGGGACGAAAGTGTGCTATGATTAAAGCTATATTGTATTATAGAGCTGCAACGATTAATCGATTAATCGATTAGTTGTCAACTATTAAATTAATCGCCAACTATTTTGATAATCGATTAATCGGTTTGAGTAATTTTTTAAGAAAAATAATTCCAGCTTCTTAAATGTGAATATTTTCTGGTTTCTTTCCTCCTCTATGACAGTAAACTGAATATCTTTGGGTTGTGGACAAAACAAGACATTTGAGGACGTCATCTTGGGCTTTGGGAAACACTGATCCACATTTTTCACCATTTTCTGACATTTTATAGACCAAACAACTAATCGATTAATCGAGAAAATAATCCACAGATTAATCGACAATGAAAATAATGGTTAGTTGCAGCCCTAATGTACTAAAGAGAAATCTGTGTAAAGCCTAATATCTATATGTAAAAACATGCTACTGAAACTGCCATCTGCTATTGGCTGATCTTTGGTGCCAGGTGATGTCACCTTCAAGAGTACAGCAGGGGGTGACATCACCGAGCACCAAATATCAGCCAATAGCAGCTTTAGATGTCAGGCTTTACCCAGATTTGGGTGTTAAGTTACTCTTTAATATTTTATTATACTGCGTGTGGAACAGGTGCACACAGGTGTGGAATTTATTAAGTTTGGACAATGCTAAAGAAACATTTTGGCTAACAGGCGACTATGTTACGATACTGAAAGACAGCTAACCCACCGAGTGAAGCATTACAGTAGAGTGGATTTGTTATTTCTTGACAACAGATTGGTGAATGTGTTCATCCTGATTATTCCAGGACTGAAGGAACTTTGACTACAGCAACAGTTGATGCTGCACAGCTAGCTAGGCGCTGTGGGACTGGACGCATCTGGACTTGTTCTTCCTGTGGATAACTGGCCAAACGAAGGCAGATATATATGTCCTGATATTCCCTGCAGCTACAATGGAGTTCATCTAGAGTTGTTTCCGATATCGATACCAGTATCGGAAATGCCTCCGATACAGTCTAAAATGCTGGATCGGGTATCGGCGAGTCTATGCACCGATCCGATATCACGGAATTTATTAGCCCCGAAAAAAATCAACTTTAAAGGAGTTTCACCCGGATAAAACGGCCGTTTTCCCGGAAATCTATACTTATATACTACATTTATACTGTTACTGTACTATTTAAAATTTTAAATGTTTTCTATTTTACTACGTTGTGGCTGCACTTTAACTACTTTAACTACTACTGAGAATACTTCATCAAAACAGAACTCCTGGAATGTGTTGAACATCACAGACTGAAGAAGAGTGAAGAGGATCTGAGGGGGATTTTCAGTCAAGTTTTGATTTTTTGTTACACACACCAGGCAATACCTTGTGATACAGCCAACCAGTTCTCGCTCTCTCTCTCTCTCTTGCGCACACACACACACACACACACACACACACACACACACACACACACACACACACAAACTCAAACCACAGTATGTCTTGTGACACTCTCTTGCCAAACAGTCGTTTCACACACACATCATGTGAACTTCAGTGACCAAATCCACATTAAAGCTAATATCCCTTAAAGCAGCCTCTACACACACACACACACACACACACACACACACACACACACACAAACCAGATATGAACCGGACATGCGCAGACCTGACGTACACAGACAAATAAAATCCACTTCCTGTAACTTTATCTAACATGATGGACTTGTCTCTTCTTCTGTGGTGTTCACACCAGTTAAGAACACACACAAAGAAACAGCTGAATATGAGCATCAGTCCAGACTTCATTTTGTTCTGCTAGGCCTTTCCAAGCATGAGGAACCGCGTCCCTCTCCTTCTACCCATAATCCCTTGTGTTTTCAGGGCGGTTTCCTGCAGTCGGAGTTGCAGTTCTCCTGTTAGAGGACTGAGACTCTCGCTGCCGTTGATCTGGTGCCTCCAGAGGTCAAAGGTCATTGTTCTCTCCTGGACAAACCATCTGAACTGAAGGAGGAAATGAAACCGATCTGAACTTGATGGAGGGGGAACGCAGCTTTAGATTAATTTTACATAAAAAAACAAAAAACAAAACAAAACCACAAAAACGGCCATAGTCGAGGACCTGGCTGTGCTGCAGCTGATAAGCTAACTGTCATTGATTTGTCTCACTTCCTCCTAGCACTGCACTTCTCTATAGGCAGTTCTCCTACTCGACACCATATTGGCTCTATAGTTACATATTTAGACCTATTTACTGTATTATATCTATTTATTTCCATTCAAACTCACGTGTGCAGCTGTCGTTTTCCACGCAGCATCCAAACCAGTCTGAACCCAGTGCAATATTCTCTACATCTCTGTATATTTCTCTTTATTTTCTCACTTACTGACTTCCACAGCTTCCTATCAGTTGACTCTGTCAGACACTTCCCCCTCCCAACTCCATAAGTTTAACACTGACTCCTCCCCCCAGTGTCCCAAGTGTAAAACAGAGACAGGTAGTCTCACCCATTGCCTGTGGTCTTGCAGGAAAACACAGCAATTCTAGCAGATTACAGGGCGGGAAATTAATAAGATCCTATCTAATACTACAGAGTGTGTGATCCACTATGTGTGTTACTTGGGATACCGAATGGCTTTATTACTGATAAATATAAAGGGCAACTCTATAAAATGCTAACATTCTTTTGAACTGGATAACAGACAAAGCTCCATCTAAAACATATTGGCATGAGGTCAGAAATGAATATGTATCACTGGACTATTTGACATGCATGTTACATGGCAAAGACAATGTGTTTCGTAGAACATGGGAGCCTTTTATGTCATATATTGGTTTAGATATCTCTGCTATTCTTACAAGAGGGTTTATGTCGTATGGACCTGTGTGATACCTGCTGTTTAGCTATTTGTTATTTTTATTTTATGTAATTCCTGAGTCACTTGCCTGTTTGAATGTGTGAGTCTGTGAGCCGAGCTGTTCTGTTCTGTTTTGATTTTGTCCCTCTTTTAATTGTTGTTTTTGTTGATGTGTGTTGCTTCGACGCAATCATAATGTTTTCTGAATCAAAAATCAATAAACACATATATAAAAATATAAAAAAAAGCCTGTCAGACACCAACAGAGAACCATGTGCAAACTAGACAGAAGAGAAGAAGACCCATGAAGACAGAAAACCTATTTCCTAAATTTCTATTGTTTTATATACTACTTATAATTAAATACTAGGGATGGGACATATGGACAATATGTTTATCTCACGATACGATTCAATGAGCGATATGGGCTTCACGAGTCGATACAACCACGATACGATGTAATAAACAGAGAATTCAGAATTCTGTTTATTTCTGAGACTCAAATCTTTCCAGCGATGCCATTGGCTCGCTAGAATGTAAACAACAATTTAAAAATGTCGTTACAAAGTGACAATAATATAATTTGGATGGAGAGCTTGTGAAACTGTGATGGTCCAGAGTCTCATTAGTGATTACTACAGCAGAATAACATCTAACTAACATTGCAATTCATTTGTCTGACCCACAATACGTATTGTCACATTTTTGTATTGCGGTATATTGAATTTTGATATACTGTCCCATCCCTATACTACTTTCTTTCATATATATACTGGCCCTTAAAGAGGCCTATTCCCTAAATTTCTACCTTTTCTGCTTAATATTTCTTATTGATTTTTTTTATATATATATATATATACACCAAATCTAATTCCTTGCACATACAAGCTAATTAACACACGTTCAGTCTGGTCATCATAGCAACAACAACAACTGCATCCATCAGTAAGACCATAAATGACTTATAATCTATAGGTGGGAAGGTCACAGCGCAGCCACTTCCCTCACTAAATATAAGTTACACAACACAGAAACAGCCCAACCTGTATTTTTCCTAAGTGGCATGTGTGGAGCTGTGCGGCGTGTGGAGAGTTTTATGGCAAACAGCCGGCTGTCTCATCATATTCAGTGACAGCGAGGAGCAGCCAGGCTCCATCAAACCAAAACGAAGCCTGAGCTGTGAGGTCGCAGGTCGAGAAGAGGCTGGCTGCCACCTATTTGTCTCAATTCTCTGTATCTGGTCACGAGTCCCGTTAATAATAAAGCGTCTGTGTGTGTGTGTGTGTGTCTCTCTATGGACACATTCAATATGGGCAACGCAGTCTAACAGAGAGGCACTGGAGCCACTGTAGTAACTGCATTCAGCTATAAAACGCTCATTGTCTGCAGGGGTAAATTCCCCTGATGAAAAATAGCAAAAGCAGCCAACAAATGTAAAAGTAAGTAAAACATTATAGAAGGATGTGGCCTATTATAAGTCCCCAGAGGAATACAATGTGATAATACAGGAGGTTTAAAAAATAATAATAATATATAATAGAGCTGCAACCATTAATTGATTAGTTGTCAACTATTTAATTAATCGCCAACTATTTTGATAATCGACTAATCGGTTTGAGTCATTTTTTAAGAAAAATAAGTCAAAATTCTCTGATTCCAGCTTCTTAAATGTGAATATTTTCTGGTTTCTTTCCTCCTCTATGACAGTAAACTGAATATCTTTGGGTTGTGGACAAAACAAGACATTTGAGGACGTCATCTTGGGCTTTGGGAAACACTGATCCACATTTTTCACCATTTTCTGACATTTTATAGACCAAACAACTAATCGATTAATCGAGAAAATAAACGTCAGATTAATCGACAATGAAAATAATCGTTAGATGCAGCCCTAGTATATAATACCATATGGTCACTGTACAAGGATCACAGATGCCCTTAAAGTCCGTATAGGAACATGATAGTGACACCGGAGGAGATGAACATGCCATGAAATACTGTAAGGTCATTACTGAGCGGAGCTGCAGGAATAACAGTACAGTCACTTCTGCTGAGGGCAACGCCGGTCCGTGATTAAAGATTAGATGTTCATATGGTTATGAGGTTATATGTTGCTAGTAGGCATGAGTGATAACTTGGGTGGTTAATGTGAGTCAGTTCTTCATGCCTGCACAACATCTCGACATGGCTCCGTGCGTCATGCCCACATTCACCATGTTCAGCACCAGGCACATTATAGCCGACACAATGACCGCATCTGTCCATGCGATACCTGCATCCATAGCGGAACCATTACAGGCCTGTGACGGTTCATACTGGGAGAGAGGCAGACTGCTGCCTGCTGTCATGTGTGCTGCTGCTGCTGCTGCTGCTGGCTAGAAAGAGGCTTTGTTGGCATACCCGGCGCGTGCTGTGCACTCGAGAACTCCGATCAAAAATATGGTTAGTTATTGTGGCCTTGATTTTTGGCACAAATACATACGTCGTAAAGCAAGACTTAAGACAAATTCAGAATCGCTATGAGCCACTCGTCAATTCGGCGCGCATATAATACACCATGCAGCATTTTACCTCAATACAATTCCAGCTTTTATAACGGGTCCGCGTGTTATTCCCGCAATCTTCTTCCATTAACACGCAGCGTGGAGGGCGGCAGAGAGCAGTGTGGACACTTATAAAGGTTAACGTTTAACTGAAATTAATTGCTGCTTGATGGATCTCTTGTACGCCGAATTTCCCAGAAGACCCTATCGATACGTGAGCGCTCTTACGCCGAGTCCTGCGAGGCGGGCATTTTGGCAGATACGCGAGGAAACATAAAACTGCTCGGTTTTTTTTAATGGAGTTTGGCGTGACGTTCTCTCCAGACAAGAGAAAACGGCACGTATCGGAGCTAGCACCTTCCAGGCCTGGACAGTCAGGGTGTTATTTGTATTATTAATACTTTTAATTATTCTATTTTTTTTCTGGGCAGCGTTTTGTCCCCGTCGTAAACCCAAAACACAGTCAGACATTAATAAATAAAGGTAGATAATAAGCGTTGACCGGCTGGTTTAGGACCCAGAGGGAGGCGGCAGGCCCTGCTGGATGCCTGTCTGCTGCGCTGCGCTGCGCTGCGTCGCTTCCTTCCTGCAGCCTTTTCCTCCTCTTTCATGGACAAAACAACAGATTTTAGCTGGTGTAAAAACCTCCTGAGACCACCCCGAGACCCCCCGAGACCCTGTAAGCCGCCCCAGTCCGACGCCCGTACCTTATTTCCAGCGGTTTGTTGGAAGCAGCCCGGTGCCCGTTAGGATCCGCTGTATAGACAGTCCATTGTCCTGCTGCTGATTCCCCCCGCGAGCGAGCAGACTGACTGGCTGCTCCTCCCTCTGCCCCTCCTCCTCCTCCTCCCTCCCTCCCTCCCTCCTCTTTCCTCACCCTTTTCTCTCCTCCTCCCTCTGCTCCCTCCCTCCTCTCTCCATCCTTTCCTCCCCTCCCCGTCTCTCCCTTTTCCTCCTCCCTCTATCTCCTCCTCCTTCCTCCCTCTCTCCTCCTTTCTTCTTCCTCCCCCTTCCTTCCTCGCTCCTCTTTCCATATACTCTCCCTTCCTCTCTCTCTCTCTCTCTCTTTTCCTCCCTCCTTACCGTCCCTCTCTCTGCTCTCTCTCTCTCCTTCCTCCCCCTCTCCTCTCCCTCGCTGTCCTCTTCCACCCCATCCTTTCCTTCCTCCTCCCTCGCTCTCTCTCCTCTCTCCCTCCTCCCTCTGTCTCCCCTCACTCTTTATGTTCCTCCCTCTCTCCCCCTTCTCCCCCCTCTCCTCCCTCTCTCTCATCAAATGAGGAAATATGAACATTATATTAACATATGTTAGCATTACATTATGTTAACATATTGAGATCATGATATATTAACTTATATTAACTTATACTAAACATATTATAGTAACACTATATTAACATTATAGTAACATTGTTAACATTATATTAATATTATTTAGCATTATATTAACATTTTACCACTGAGGTCATCTGTCACCAACAATATATTCCTATTCTATTTCAATAGAGCCAATATTTTACTGACTGGCTGACTGGCTGGTTGCTGTGAGGCTGTGAGAGATGTTATTATGTGACTGACTGGTTATTGACTGACTGTTTTTTTTTTTTTTTAACTGACTGACCTACTGACTGACTGACTGGTTCACTGACTTGTTGACTCAGTCACAACACTACACAACATGGACACACAGCGACCTCTGCTGGCCAAAGTATGAACACACAGAGATGAGCAGTATAATCAACAGAGGAGGTAGAAGAACACAAATTCCCTACTCAAGTAAAAGTGTAAATATTCACTTAAAAATATACTCTGGTAGAAGTTGAAGCACCGTTTCAAATCCTTTACTCAAGTCAAAGTATAAAAGTACGTGGACTTAAATTTACTTGAAGTATAAAAGTAAAAGTCGTTCTCTAAAACAGTAATTTCTAATGTTCTAAGCTGGTTTTCTGTTGAGCGTTCCTCTGAATCCCAGATGAGAAAGAGTCTGCAGCTCAGATCAGGAACCTGAACCCCAGCAGCTGAATTCACAAACGTTAATTCTCTCTCTCTTGTTGCTTCTCTCTTCTTCCTGTTGCTTCTCTCTCTCTCTTGTTGCTTCTCTCTCTTGTTGCTTCTCTCTCTCTCTCCCTTTCCCTAATCTTTGGTGTCGCTTTGCTGAACAAGCAGCCGATCACATCTGGCTCTTGATCAGCTGCTTCCGGGGATGGAAGCCGCCTGATGCTGAAAATAAAATTGTTTTAGAAAATCAGTTGATGAGTAACGAGTCTGTTTTTGAAAATGTAGTGAGTAGAAAGTACAGATTTTTCTTTTGAAATGTAGTGAGTGAAAGTAAAAAGTCTTCAGTGAAAGAAAAAAAACTTGAGAAAAGTACAGATACTTACTTAAGTACAGTAATGAAGTATTTTTACTTTGTTACATCCCACCTCTGATAATCAGCTACCTCCGTCCAGCTCTGTTGACTGTAATGTTCTCACCCCATTCCCTCTGTTTTCCTGTTTTTCTAAAGAACCGATCCCCACTGATCTCAGCTGTTTTGGAGAAGGCTCCTACTGAGTTGTGTCGGCATCCTCCCTGTGTGTTACGTGGACAAAGAAACCAAAACCTCACCTCTGTTTCAACCAAGCATGAGGGTGAGCAGGTAATAACGTAACATTTCATTTTTAGGTGAACTATTCCTTTAAACAACCCGGGCTGGACTTGCTGAGGTTGTGACGGGGAAAAGTGCTCTGATGTGACCACAGCAGGGACTGTGAAGACCCCATCTGGTGTCAGACAGGACGGAGCTCCAGTCACAGCCGGTGAGCAGACGTCCGAGTTCAACAGCAGTTTGACTTTGCGCAAGTTTGATTTCATTTCTGCTGTGCTGCTGCAGGCTGTACGAACCAGTAATCCCTTAAAATAACCTCACATTTACGTTAATTCACCCCTTATTCATGCAAAATCCCCTTGAAATTAATTAAAGGGAGTTATTAATGGAGGAGATCCCATCAAAACCACTTTAAACTCCCCTTAATGTCTGACTCCTTACTTTCTAATTTAATGTAAAATTCAGGGAGACGGGAACTTTCCCTTAATTACTCATTAATAACCTGTAAACCTGCACAAAAGGCAGGAAAAATCCCTTAATTTCTAGAGTCTCGGTGAATCAACCCGTGAATAAATCCCTTATAAACCCATGATAATAACCATAAGTTTTTAAAGCGATGTTATTTTTAATGGAAAATTAATGTTTATGTAATGGAGAAATTAAGGACATTTCAGGGATAAAAGGGTGAAGGAGGTATACAGCGGCAAACAGGAGGACGGTCTGTCTGCTGAACGTTTTGCTCTGCGTGGAAAACAGGGAAAACGAAGAGGCAGACAGGTGCATGATGGGACTGATAGTGGCCAGGCTGCGGGTTTGGGTTTTCTAAGCTGGTCAGACATGTTCCTTCTCTTGTGGCAATGTGGGATGAGTCCTATGCTCTGTTGAAGAGAAGGGAGATTTGATGTTGAGTTTTAATTTTTTTGAATTTGATTTAATTTCATTTATTTTAGCTGGCTTTTGACTGGTTTTTAAGTGTGTGCTTTTACATGGAGAGTCTTCCAGTGGAATAGTGGATGATTGTCCCCCACCAAAGGGAGACTATGGATCGTTCTCTGTCCATTAGTTAGTTAGTTAGTTAGTTAGTTAGTTAGTTAATTTGTTTGTTCGTTCGTTAGTTAGTTAGTCACACTGTAACGTTGACTTTGTGCCGCTAGGGGGTGGCATTGACAATGAATGGGGACTCAGTGGTAAAGCAGGTCATACAGTTAAAGTTATCATACAGTGTGGGGGACAGTGAATGGGGACTCAGTGGTAAAGCAGGTCATACAGTTAAAGTTATCATACAATGTGAGGGACAATGAATGGGGACTCAGTGGTAAAGCAGGTCATACAGTTAAAGTTATCATACAATGTGAGGGACAATGAATGGGGACTCAGTGGTAAAGCAGGTCATACAGTTAAAGTTATCATACAATGTGGGGGACAGTGAATGGGGACTCAGTGGTAAAGCAGGTCATACAGTTAAAGTTATCATACAATGTGGGGGACAGTGAATGGGGACTCAGTGGTAAAGCAGGTCATACAGTTAAAGTTATCATACAATGTGGGGGACAGTGAATGGGGACTCAGTGGTAAAGCAGGTCATACAGTTAAAGTTATCATACAATGTGGGGGACAATGAATGGGGACTCAGTGGTAAAGCAACACAGTTAAAGTTATCATACAATGTGGGGGACAATGAATGGGGACTCAGTGGTAAAGCAGGTCATACAGTTAAAGTTATCATACAATGTGGGGGACAGTGAATGGGGACTCAGTGGTAAAGCAACACAGTTAAAGTTATCATAGGTAACATAACAGTCTCCACACGCTACACACTTGGAGACATCAGACTGGGTTGATGTGTTGAAGTGAGAGTCAAACCTCTAACCACAAGACACTGTAGTTATTGTCCAGCTGTTGGACTGTTGTTCTGTTATTGCATCATCACTGCACTACCACTGTGCCTCAGTGTTCACTACTGATATCATATTACCACTTACCTACTGTGCAATACCATATATCACTTATCATTTAGCATTTATATTATTCATAACACTCACGCTCCTGGTGTTGTATGTTATATTGTATATTGTATTATAAATTGTATTGTAGTGTACATTGTGTAATGTGCGGATTGTATTTATTGCGTGTTGTAGTTCTTATATTTTGTACTGTATTGAGTAAAAACAGGACACTTACAGTTACTACATTTCAAGATATAACTTGTAAACCTAATTCTGAGGAGAGTAGGCAACAGAAATATATGGTCAATCTGTCCTTTCATTGTCCCATACCAAAATGCAAATACAATTTCACTCATATTTCAAGTTCACTCAGCAATCACTGACTGACCCAAGGGTGGAACTACATCACTGGTGGAGGACAACATGTTTACTATTTGCTTGTTTTAAATAATAAAGACCTTTTGGAATTCTATTATCTCTCTCTCTCTCTCTCTCTCTCTCTCTCTCTCTCTCTCTCTCTCTCTCTCCTTTGTTATTGCTATATCCATTCATTCATTCCTCTCTTCTCTCTCTTCTCTCACCTTAAGGAACTTATGAAGGTTATATTATAGGTTCCTTCTCTCATCCCTTCTTCCTACAAAATTCATTAACTTGTAATGATTGAATAATGACCTGAATTACTACTGAATAAGGACTGAATAATGAGTTTCAAGTTTATTTGCCATTTACATAGAAATGCATTTAAATTCTTGACGAGCCTCACGTCATTCAGCAAAAAGAACACATAAGAGACATGGTAAAAAAAAGGACAAAGGCACATAAGAAACAAAATAAAAGCATGATAAAACATATGCAGCAGTACATGCAATGTTGGCAAAGTGCGATAGTTGCTGTAGTTAGTAAAGTATAGTAGTACTATTCATTTAAAAACTGGACAGCCTCTGGGTGAAAACTGTTTCTAAGTCTGTTTGTACGAATTCCTTGGACTATTTTCTGGCCCTATCACGGCACCTCTTAGCATAAATATCTCTCACAGATGGCAAATTTGTTCCAATCATTTTCTGTGCTGTTCTTACAACCTTGTCAATAAGCTTATGGTCCTCCTCAGAACAACTTCCACACCAAACAGTTATACTTCCTGTGAGGAGGCTCTCAACGGTGGATCTGTAAAAATGAACAAGTGTCTTGGTGGTTACACCAGACTTCTTCAGACATCTCAGAAAATAGAGCCGCTGCTGAGCCTTCTTGGCAACAGCAGCACAGTTAAGTGACCATCTGATGTCTCTGGATATCTGCACCCCTAAGAATTTGAAGCAATCCACTATTTCTACATCAGCACCATTGATGTTAATAGCAGTGTGCGCTCCTCCATTTGTCCTCAAATTAGGGCTGGGCGATATGGACAAAATCAAATATCACAATATTTTTGACCAAATACCTCGATATCGATATTGCGACAGTATTGTAGGGATGACTATTGGTGCTTTCACTAAATATTTACACAATGAGATTTTTGATAAATAATCATCAGTAATGTGGATATAATGACTAAGTGGGTAAAGGCAAATAATAGAACAGCTAGAACAGTCTGGTAAGTTCAGAAAATGACATCACTTTACTGTAATGCAGCCTTTAAAACCAGGAAAAGACACTTATGCCATATCACCATATTCCGATATCCAAAATCTAAGACGATATCTAGTCTCATATCACGATATCGATATAATATCAATATATTGCCCAGCCCTACCTGAAATCAACAATGATTTCCTTTGTCTTGGTGACATTTAAATCAAGGTTATTGTCAGTCTCATGACCTCCTGTCTGTAAAAAGATTCATCATTATTCTGTATTCTTCCTTTCACAGTTGTATCATCTGCAAATTTGATAATGCAATTCATATCATGTTTTGCAGTACAGTCATAGGTGAAGAGAAGAAGTGAAGCTGCCTATTCTCACTACTTGTTCCCTCCCTGTTAAAGAGTCTAAAATCCAATCACAAATGGAGTGGCACAGGCCCAGGGCTCTTAACTTGACAACCAGTTTGCTTGGTACAATTGAATTGAATGCAGAACTGTAGTCAATAAATAACATTCTACAATAGACATTGCATCTGTCGACATGTTCCAGCACAATATGCAGTGCAAGTGAAATGGCATCTTCAACACACCTGTTTGAGCGGTAAGCAAATTGATAAGGGTCCAATGACTCAGGAATTATAGATTTAAAGTATGACAACCAACCTCTCAAAACATTTCATAATTACGGATGTAAAAGCCACTGGGCGATAATCATTCAAACAGGTGATCTTAGGTTTCTTTGGTACAGGGACAATAATTGGTGTTTTAAAGCACTTAGGAACAGTAGAGGATCTTAAGGAAAAGTTGAACACTTCACTGAACACAGGGGCCAACTCAGAAGAACATAATTTTAACGCACAGGATGGAATGCCACCAGGCCCTGATGCCTTGTGAACGTTCACATCCTTAAAAACCTTTCTCACTTCAAGCTCAGATATCTCAAAATCAATACAATCAATAAAATCAAGGGAGGTGTCTATTGATGGATCATCACTATTCTTATCAAAACGGGTGTCAGGGACCGAGCATGTAGAACACAAGTGGCAAAAAATAAGGGTTTTTATTAACCCAAAAGTATTTACAAATAAGATGGGTAACAAAATGAGGTTTAAGGTGCAGATAAATAGATAAATCATATACAAATTGGGTTAGGTGCAACTGGCTAAACTGTTCTAAGCCTCACTGTAACTGAGGTAAAATTAACAGAACAGAACATTAACACAAAGTAACATAACCAGTGCCCAACTAAACCAAAAACTGCCTGAGGGTGGAAAGTGGGTCCTATATATACCATGGCCAGTCCATCACAGTTCCCAGAACACACAGGCTGTGCAACTTATACATGTTGTTGTTTTTAAGTTTAAAATTAAATTAAGTTAAACTAATTAATTAACTTTCTAGTAGCATACAAATTTACATACATTCTAATATTTAAGACATAGATTAACTACTATCAATTAAAACCCCCCTTCATCTCCCGGGAGATGGTTCATTCCACCACCCCCACACCCAGTATTTGGTACTGGCCGAAACGAGCCGCTCACTCTTTGGCAGTTGGAAAAGGTGGCGACAGCTCCGATGAGATGACACACATCAACAGAGAGGATGAAAGGAAAGAGAGAGATGAGGTGAATGTGAAACATAGTCAACTTAAACTAACTGAACAAAATAGCAATAATGACAATACAATTTAACTAAGATGCGTGCACTCAACTTGTAACACCAAAATGCTAATAAAGGTTTGAGTATGCTATATGAAACAAATGCTATGTGCCGTTATTATGGGATCCGTGTATGCACTGTGTATGTTAAAAGTGCGTAATGAAATAAGGGTTCAGCGGATTGAATAGTGACTGAATAATGACTGAATAAGGATTGAATAAGGTTTGAATAAGGTTTGAATAAGGACTGAATAAGGACTGAATAAGGTTTGAATAAGGACTGAATAAGGTTTGAATAAGGTTTGAATAAGGACTGAATAAGGACTGAATAAGGTTTGAATAAGGACTGAATAAGGTTTGAATAAGGTTTGAATAAGGACTGAATAAGGTTTGAATAAGGACTGAATAAGGTTTGAATAAGGTTTGAATAAGGTTTGAATAAGGACTGAATAAGGTTTGAATAAGGTTTGAATAAGGTTTGAATAAGGACTGAATAAGGACTGAATAAGGTTTGAATAAGGACTGAATAAGGTTTGAATAAGGTTTGAATAAGGACTGAATAAGGACTGAATAAGGTTTGAATAAGGACTGAATAAGGTTTGAATAAGGTTTGAATAAGGACTGAATAAGGTTTGAATAAGGACTGAATAAGGTTTGAATAAGGTTTGAATAAGGTTTGAATAAGGACTGAATAAGGTTTGAATAAGGTTTGAATAAGGACTGAATAAGGTTTGAATAAGGACTGAATAAGGTTTGAATAATGACTGAATAAGGACTGAATAAGGTTTGAATAAGGACTGAATAAGGACTGAATAAGGACTGAATAAGGTTTGAATAAGGACTGAATAAGGACTGAATAAGG
This sequence comes from Centroberyx affinis, assembly GCF_046629955.1. Taxonomy (NCBI): domain Eukaryota; kingdom Metazoa; phylum Chordata; class Actinopteri; order Beryciformes; family Berycidae; genus Centroberyx; species Centroberyx affinis. Next base: position 11,714 of record NW_027283505.1, on the reverse strand, counting down.
TTTGAATAAGGACTGAATAAGGTTTGAATAAGGTTTGAATAAGGACTGAATAAGGTTTGAATAAGGACTGAATAAGGTTTGAATAAGGTTTGAATAAGGTTTGAATAAGGACTGAATAAGGTTTGAATAAGGTTTGAATAAGGACTGAATAAGGTTTGAATAAGGACTGAATAAGGTTTGAATAATGACTGAATAAGGACTGAATAAGGTTTGAATAAGGACTGAATAAGGACTGAATAAGGACTGAATAAGGTTTGAATAAGGACTGAATAAGGACTGAATAAGGTTTGAATAAGGACTGAATAAGGACTGAATAAGGTTTGAATAAGGACTGAATAAGGACTGAATAAGGTTTGAATAAGGACTGAATAAGGTTTGACTAAGGACTGAATAAGGACTGAATAAGGTTTGAATAAGGACTGAATAAGGTTTGAATAAGGACTGAATAAGGACTGAATAAGGTTTGAATAAGGTTTGAATAAGGACTGAATAAGGTTTGAATAAGGACTGAATAAGGTTTGAATAAGGTTTGAATAAGGACTGAATAAGGTTTGAATAAGGACTGAATAAGGTTTGAATAAGGTTTGAATAAGGACTGAATAAGGTTTGAATAAGGACTGAATAAGGTTTGAATAATGACTGAATAAGGACTGAATAAGGTTTGAATAAGGACTGAATAAGGACTGAATAAGGACTGAATAAGGACTGAATAAGGTTTGAATAAGGACTGAATAAGGACTGAATAAGGTTTGAATAAGGACTGAATAAGGTTTGAATAAGGACTGAATAAGGACTGAATAAGGTTTGAATAAGGACTGAATAAGGTTTGAATAAGGACTGAATAAGGTTTGAATAATGACTGAATAAGGACTGAATAAGGTTTGAATAAGGACTGAATAAGGACTGAATAAGGTTTGAATAAGGACTGAATAAGGACTGAATAAGGTTTGAATAATGACTGAATAAGGACTGAATAAGGTTTGAATAAGGACTGAATAAGGACTGAATAAGGACTGAATAAGGACTGAATAAGGTTTGAATAAGGACTGAATAAGGTTTGAATAAGGACTGAATAAGGACTGAATAAGGTTTGAATAAGGTTTGAATAAGGACTGAATAAGGTTTGAATAAGGTTTGAATAAGGACTGAATAAGGTTTGAATAAGGACTGAATAAGGTTTGAATAAGGACTGAATAAGGTTTGAATAAGGTTTGAATAAGGACTGAATAAGGTTTGAATAAGGTTTGAATAAGGACTGAATAAGATTTGAATAAGGTTTGAATAAGGTTTGAATAAGGACTGAATAAGATTTGAATAAGGACTGAATAAGGTTTGAATAAGGTTTGAATAAGGACTGAATAAGGTTTGAATAAGGTTTGAATAAGGACTGAATAAGGTTTGAATAAGGTTTGAATAAGGACTGAATAAGATTTGAATAAGGTTTGAATAAGGTTTGAATAATGACTGAATAAGGTTTGAATAATGACTGAATAAGGACTGAATAAGGTTTGAATAAGGACTGAATAAGGACTGAATAAGGACTGAATAAGGACTGAATAAGGTTTGAATAAGGACTGAATAAGGTTTGAATAAGGACTGAATAAGGACTGAATAAGGTTTGAATAAGGTTTGAATAAGGACTGAATAAGGTTTGAATAAGGTTTGAATAAGGTTTGAATAAGGACTGAATAAGGTTTGAATAAGGACTGAATAAGGTTTGAATAAGGACTGAATAAGGTTTGAATAAGGTTTGAATAAGGACTGAATAAGGTTTGAATAAGGTTTGAATAAGGACTGAATAAGATTTGAATAAGGTTTGAATAAGGTTTGAATAAGGACTGAATAAGATTTGAATAAGGACTGAATAAGGTTTGAATAAGGTTTGAATAAGGACTGAATAAGGTTTGAATAAGGTTTGAATAAGGACTGAATAAGGTTTGAATAAGGTTTGAATAAGGACTGAATAAGATTTGAATAAGGTTTGAATAAGGTTTGAATAATGACTGAATAAGGTTTGAATAATGACTGGATAAGGAATGAATAACCACCGAAGAACGACTGAAGAACAATTGAATAACTACTGAATAATGACTGAATTCAACTGAATAACTACTGAACAACTGAATAAAGACTGACAGTTGCTCTTACTGTTAATCAAACACTGGTCTCCCTTCAGATGGTTTTGACACCATCCAACCCTCATTGAGCTAAAACTGGTATTAACCGATGATAAAAACCAATCTTGAACGGAACCTTAATCGAAAGTATTCTTAATTATAAATATCCGGGGCTATGGCTTCACAGTAAATTGTCATTTAAAATCCATATTGAGGAACTGGTGAAGGGCACTTTTATCTAAACTACCTTATTGCTGCATTACCAAGTTATGTGCAATTATTTTTAAACATTTTAATTGTTAATTACTGTATATTGCATTTAACCTATTATTAATGATTTGTACTATTTTACTGTTTATTTATTTATTTATTTTATTATCTCTATTGTTGTTTGTACTTCCTTTGTGTGACTCTGTAAGAGGGCTCTCCTGAAAAAGCCTAACCCTGTATAAAGGTTTGAATTGAATTCAGTTGAATAAAGACTGAACAATGACTAAATAATGATTGAATAATGACTGACATAATATAATGATATATAATATAATTGAATAATGGATGACTGACAACTGAATAGCTTTATGCTTTAGAGATACTGTACAAAGGTGGAAGGAGGGCAGTGGAGGCACAAACACAGACCTGAATAGACGCAACATGATCTTTAACCAACAAGGACATGGTTTTGTTTGTTTATGATCCAGTTCTCGCTTAGATTACACTTCAAAATGCCACCCGGGAAAATGATATAGGAGGAACCTTCCAACAAACAAAAACCCTGTCAGAATCAACCCACACAACAATAAAGTTATGATAAACTTGATCCTCAAGTATTGTGGAAAAGATAAAAAGAATCAAACATAATGCTGGTCGGCATTAAACTGGGTGTGGAGACTGTCCCATGTTCCAAATTCACATGAATATCATGTTGGTAAGACTGACTTCTTCACACACACACACACACACACACACACACACACACACACACACACACACGTATGCATTTATAAAGGAACTAGACCAAGCTAGTTGTTCCCATTTTCGCATGAACAGCTTCACTATTCATCACGAGGAAAACTACCAAGGTAGGTTCACATTAGAAATATTCATAAATATTCCTTTGATCCAGAGACCTTCAGTCTGCCAGTAAACAGGACCAGGATTTTTTTTGTTTTATATATTTTTTTGAACAGAAGAGACAAAAGACTTCTATTCAAAAACACTATATATCTGTAAAAGTGTTGCGAATTTATTCAAGAATTTAAAATCCCTGCCATCTTTTAAAAACTACCATCATTTGGTTTGATTATGTGCTTCTGTTGTTTAATTTTGTAAAAAAAAAAAAAGTTTTAGTTTGGTCACATCCTGACATAATGGAAGTTGAATTGCTCTAAGATTTCACATATTGAGGTTTGATTACACTTCTGAAAAAGGGATGTACATTTAAGGTTTTAGTATTTTTAATTTTAATTTTTTAAATGTATCTCTTGTGTTTGATTGTGACAGTAGAATAAGCTTCAGTCAGTGCTTGATTTGTAAATGTTGAGGTCCCGGAACACCAAGTGGTCTGTGTTCCTGTGAGCCGGTCTGGAGGGAAAATGTTCCAGAACATATCAAGACAACAAGCGCACAGGAGGCTCAGTGGAGCTCAGTGCAGCCACACAGCTCACTGTAGACCAACCGCCTGAACATTATGAAATGACCGACTATATGACCTTAGAGCTCTGACTACTGCTGACCTATAACAATATTTGATTATTGCATAGGCTACATAATGCTCATTTTTTACAAACCTGCCCTTCAAGTAGTACACTAAAGATATAACTGCACTGTACACAACATAAAAATACCCACATAGTACTTCTATGAGACATCCTAATCATACATAAAGGAAACTGCAATGGCTTCAACCATTTACCAGAGAAATTCTGGTTTGAGTAGTTACGCATCAATATTCAATACAAATACTTTGATAGGATATCGATTTTGAATGTGGGAAACAATGTCAGCAAATAACGCAATAAAACGTGTCGTGGTGCAGCTGGAAGTCGGCCTCAGCTGGACCGCGCTGGTTCTGAAAAGCCCACAGTGATGTGGCTCACAGCCCTTCACTCAACCAAGTCTCATGTTATTACCAATTATTTCTGGACACTCGTGCGCAATTTCCCGCATATTTAACTGTGAGACTTACAGGTCCGCACTCCAAAAAATGTCTGTTTTGCAGTCATCTATGCAAATATTAATTTATATGTTATTGTCCCAGCAGAGACCTAATAGATTACAGAATATGCTAATATGTTTACAAAAAAAAAATCATGCTTACCTTGTCTAATTTTCCAAAATAGTCCACACAGCAGACATATGGACAGCAAATTCAACTGTCTTTTAGCCATGACGCTGTCAGAAGTTTACCATAACACTCATATGTGAAGTGATTACTATGTGCTTGTTGTTACTTTCTAATAGGGTAATCACCTGTCTTCATATGGAAATGAGACTTTCCCTTCCAATGAGTATTTGGAAGGGAGGGGAAAGGAAAGAAGAGTCAATGAGTATTACATGGCAGACAAAAAAACAAAAACGTTTCATGCCACCAGGTGCCGGGTCCAAGTAAATAAGTACCGGAATGCAGGTGGTCCAAAACCGTGAGGTGCCGGATCCTAAATTAAGCACTGGCTTCAGTTCCTTGAACCAACATTAGAAGCTGGGATGCAGTGAAGAGTAAACCCACTTCAACTCTTTATGATGTAGATTTTTAGTATTTACCACAGTAACTAGTGTCAAACTGATGTAGCCTAAGTTATAGCCTATGAGGATATGTGGTAATTGGAAGTATAAGTAAGGATAAGGATAAGGATGCACTTTATTGATCCCCTAGGGGGAATTCAGGACAGTAACCATATGGGCTACATCTCTGTACCTTATTTTCAGAGAATGTGAGAAGAGCTGATTGTGTTTCTAAACTTCCTGTCAGACTGGCCGTCCCAGTCTGACAATTTTGTGTTGAGCTAATGTCAGCTTCTTATCTAGCTAACCATCAGCTAACCATCACTGTCTAGCACTAGCTAACATAGCTAACATATCTAGTAGCAGCTAGCGTTAGCATGTTGTACCTTCAGCTGCTTTGCTAAATGAGCCTGCTGGCTAGCTAGCTAACAGTTTGTTCAGGTTAACTGAGCTGACTCTTCTCAAGCTACAACTCTTCATGTTTTGGAGTAGAGACTAGGGCTAAAGACAAGACAGTTTACTGTGTCACAGTAACCTACATTTGGAAACAAATCCACCTTATCACACTATTCACTTTTACTGAGAACGTTACTGAATGGATCTACAGCCACACCACAACAAGCTGACTCAGCTGCTTCAGACACATTTACACTTTATTAACTAACACACAGTTCTACAGTGTTCCTCCATCATGGAGACTCAGCTGGTTGGCTCCTGGTATTTACAGTGTGTCTTTTCACAGTGTGCTGATGGCTCCTGTGGTTGTCTTGGTGATGATGCTGTCTCTGCTGAGCAGGGCGGCCATGTCAGCTCCAGCTCCAAATGTGAGTGAACCTTTCTGAACACATAAAAAAAAGACATACTTTTTGGTTATCATGCTTGAATGTCCTCTACTTGAAGGGAAATCCACCCTAAAACAATTTGGTATATTTATGTTTTATATTTATAACCCGCCAATCACAGACGAGGTGACGTCACCTCCAGATGTCTCCAGCAGCTCCAGTGGAGTTTGAGATCAGAAAATGTTTCAGGATGTAAAACCTCAGCGGTAAACGTCAGGTTTTGGTGTCAGTCCCTCAGAATCAAAGAGCGAGGGCTTCTTTCTAGAGCCGCCATTTTGCACCGAGGGAGAAATCCATCGTAAAAGAGGATAGAGACAAATTTCTCCACCCAGGAGCAGGAGATAGACCAGAATGCACTGCAGCTACAAGGTTTTGAGTAAGGGGCGACTCTTGGTTTTTCCCTTCTCTTTCTTGAGTAGAAAAACTCCACCTACACATAAATTCAAGGTGAATGCTGAATAAGTTCAGGGTCCAGGCCTCTTCTCTTGGGGTTGTCAGCAGGCATTCTGGGAAATGTTGGAAATCACTAAATGAAGCAGAAGTAGACGAGGCAGGTTGAGGGAAAGTGGGTTCACCAAAAACATAAAAACAAACTGTGTTTTCAGGTTTTAAATGGGACAGACGCACCTCTGATCCAACGGTCAAGTGAGTATTACTCTGTGTGTGTGTGTGTGTGTGTGTGTGTGTTATTCTTATGTCTATATTCTTTCCACCAGACAGGTAGAAAGCAAGACAAACACAACAGGAAGAGGCACCACATCAGAGCCGCAGACAGTTTGGTTTTCAGACTGAAGCTGCATCAGCATGTTTACAGATTCAGTTTTGACGCTCACAGCAATTTAACGGTTATGCAGCAAATATATTTATACATACATATATTTATATATATACTGTATATCCAAGGGTGGAAGGAACCAGTTACAATTACTCTCATTACTGTAATTGAGTAGAGTAGCTTTTTCGTGTAATTGTCTTTTTTGAGTGTTATTCTGGGATTTAAAGTTCAATACTTCATTCAAAACATACTGAGGAAAAATGAAAATTTTGTTAGAGAGAACAAAGCAGCAGCAACTCTGGGATGCTCCCTGCTACAGCATAATGCATGGAATACACAGCACATGATGTCCCCCCATGGGGATTGATTTAGAAGGTTAGGCCCTCCAGGGGCAGACAGGCAGAGCAGAACCAAAGCAGGTTGAGGCTTGGGTGGAGGAGGAGCAAATAACAGCAGCAACGCATCAGTGAATATGAGTGTGAAGGCCTTTAAATAGGTGTGGCAGCAGTCAGCTGACACAGCATAGCACGACTTAAAGTGTCCGGCCAGAACTACTTCATTTACTACTACTAATGATAATACATTTTTTTATAATCATTTTATTGCAGTGGCTCCTCTGGTCAGGCTGGTTGGCGGCTCCTCCGGTGACTCCTGCTCCGGCAGAGTGGAGGTTTACTATGATGGCCAGTGGTGGACGGTGTGTGACGACTGGTGGGAGCTGGCCGATGCCCAGGTGGTGTGCAGGGAGCTGGGCTGTGGCAAGGCTCTGTCGGCCCCCGGTGGAGCCCACTTCGGTCAGGGACAAGGACCCATCTATCAGGGCAATGTCAACTGTACGGGATCTGAGTCAATGCTGATGGACTGCGGACACACGGAGTTGGGATCACATGTCTGTGGCCACAGTGAAGACGCTGGCGTGGTGTGTGAAGGTAAAACACAAACTCAGGCTCAGGTGAACGTCTCGGCATTTTGATCTGGAGATGTTGTAGTGACTGATAATGAGATAACTGCTGGATAATTTGATAACTTGTCAAAATGTAACAAAACCCGTCAATGTAATAAATTGCTGGATAAGATAACAAGTAAACATGCTGTTCCCCATTAATAAGGAAGGCATCCCTTGGGACAACAAGATGCATCATCCCTCCAAGTTTAATCAAAATCAGACCAATGATGTAGCAGTTATGGCCTGTCAAAGTTTGACATTATTAAAGTTTGACCTGTTATTATAGCTATTATCAGATTGATGTTTTTAAATGCCTGAACACAGCACCGAAATGCGTCATTACTTCTAGTTTCATCAAAATCAGACAGTGGCTCACGTTTGAGTTTACAATTTTGACCTTTAATTTCATCGCTGCTATTAGAATAAGCTTCAATTCCAACATTGCTAACAATTAATAATTAGAAGGTGAAGGGTCAGAGGTCACAGCACCCAGACAATAAATGGAACAACTGTCCTGTGAGCCTAGATTGATCAGGGATTAGAGAAGGGTTTTTTTAATAAACAAGAAAACGGTGTAAAACCTGACATCTAATGGTAAAATGCATGCTACTAAAATGTCCATCTGCTATTGGCTGATATTTGGAGCCAGGTAGTGACAGGTGGTTTCATTACTCTTTAAGGATCATTAAAGTACATCAGTTCAGTTCAGTTTATTCACAAATCAGTTAAAATACAAGTACAATCATATGAGACATAATGGAGATATGTGAACTGGGACACCCTGATAAGCTATCTGAAGCTTGAGAACAGGGGCCCAGACACTAAGCAGATAGTATTTAAAATATATGTTTACTAACACGTCCAGATTTGAAAAAGTGCATGTATTATACAGTAACATTTACAACCTACAAAACACCTAAGACTAGCCTAAGACCCTAAAAAGTACTGCTAAATGGTCCTAAGACATTTATTCCATCAGTCTAAACATTGATTAAATAGGTAAGATACAATAAGTAGAGACATATGGCAAGTGGAAATAACAGTGAGAACAGTGAGTGAAATACATGAGGGGAAAGTGAAGTGTTTCTGGGCATTAGTTGGCATTTACCTCACTGACTTAAACTATGGCAGCAAAGCACACCTTACTATTCATTCTGTCCTTCATTTACTCAGGTGCTGTCTTTGTTTTGGTAGTTACCTGGTAGTTGGTAGCCCTGTGCACATACGTCATTTGTTGGATTTGCTTGAAAAATGTCAGGATATGATGTAACAGCTATGCTACTAGCTTAAATCCAGTTAGTTAGCAATCTCACAACGTTGTCTGCATATCTGTCAAGAGGAGATCTGTCCTCTTACATTGCCTTTGAAAGTTATTTGTCTCATTAATTTCACTGAATATCACTCTGGACTTCACACTTTGCACCATTGTCCAAGACCCCCGCCCACAAATTGAATAATCCAATCAAAATGGCAGAACCTCCCACTGATCGGACTGCCCCCTTCAACCGATGAAGCGCCAAAAGATTCAAAGTACACGTGGTCCACACAGGGAAAGAAACAATTCCATGGAAAAACGAATGCGAACAGGTCGAGTGGGTGAGACGTGTCGATCATATCGATCCCTTTGTGCTTGTGCGACTGAATCTAGAAAAAAAGAAGAGAAAACAGTAATTAAAAAATCTCTCTCCTCTCCAGGCCACGCTGTCTACAACTACGACTACACCGACCCGCCGCTGGAGATCCGGGCGATCCACTTCGTGGTAGGCCGGCTGGGCGAGGTCCGCGGCTCCGTCGACCCCGTCAGGTTCGACGTGATCACCGACAACACCGGCCACGGCTTCGAGAAACACTTTGACTTCGGCTACAACAGAGAGACCGGCGAGTTCACCGCGCCCTTTGCCGGAGATTATCGGTTCTCCCTCAGCGCTCTGCCCTGCCTGGGCGGTCAGAGCAGCATCTGGCGCGTCCTGGTGAACGGCGAGCCGGCGAAGTTGTGTTTCCGTCAAAGCGGCTCGGTGAGCGACCTGTGCAAGCACAGTGACTGGCTGGAGGCCGGGGACAAGGTGCGGGTGGAGCAGCAGAGCGGATGTTCATGGGGTATGACTTTTTCTGGGGGATCGTGGCAAAGCAGCTGGGATTACTGGTATTATTACTGAAAATATAACTTACCGATGAACAGAATCTGATGTAACCATCCCTCGTGCTACTTTTGGGGTGAGCGCATATGTAGAAATCTTGCTTGGGGGGGGTGGGGGGTTGAGAGAGGGAATGTCAGTGGTGTAATCAAGTCTCCTCCCATCACTGATGTTTGGTTGAATTAGACCCACAAACCAATCAGTGCAGATTGGAGTTTTAGTTCTACAATCATTTCTCAGACAGACAGAGCTGCTCTGGAGGCAGAAATAATCTCATTGGTCGAGTTAAACCTCAGTGGACGCGCTATTTAGCTGACTGGCCAGGGCTGCGTTTCCCGATAACGAACGCTCTCAGTGGTTACAAAGGTTTCCTGCGAGTGATTTTAAGAGGTTTCGTAGATTTTTCCCAAAACAGACCCTAAGGTAAGGATGTCGTACCTTAAGTGCATCTTTGGTCGTGTTCCATAACTTTGCGCCTCACCCCTGTGTTGAATGACGGAGAGAGCGCAGGTTACAATTTAAAAAATAAAGGCAGTCGCACAGAAACAGAGGCGGTGGCGATATGACAACACTGTGTTTACCTACCAGGTAAAACACAAGACTGAGTTAGCCTGATTAAACATGTCGCCAAGTTATTCAAAGTTTCTTTTAAACAGCCCCCACCACACACACACACACACACACACACACACTTTTTATTCTTCCTCAGTTCAACAATCTGCAGGGTTTAGTTAAATGCCTCAACAGCCACAAGTCACCAATTTTCTATTTTATTTCACTTTTTCCCCACTTACCAAAATTCCTGAGGTTCATCAAATCAACAATTAAAGTCCTGATTATGCCCTGAAAACATGCATTTCACGTCTTTTTTAATAAATGTTTTCAGTTGGTGTTTTTCACTCTAGGTAAATATTTTATCTTGGTTATAAACATTGTGTGCATATTTTACTCTAGACTACAATCATCATTGGCAGGCAAATAAAACTCATGATCTTTTCTTCCTTGCAAAGTTCTTAGTGTTTGAGTGGTCAGAAGCACTCTTAATCTAAAATGTTCGTTAAGTAAGAAGCATGATGTGATGTTCTTAAAAACTTTCAAGAACATCACATCATGCTTCTTACTTAACGAACATTTTAGGCTTACGATGCTTTTGGGAAACGCAGCCCAGGTTGGAAGGTGGCTAGATTTAATTTTTTTCAGTGAATAGCAGAGCGCTAGGCTTCAATATTAGCTCGCTCCTCTCTTACCCGAGCGGCCAAAACCGCGGCAGCAGGCGGCAACTCCTCTAACGTCCGCTAGAGGCCGGCTCCAAAGAGAGAGGTTACGGTCTCAGTAGCTAATTTCACTTCTTCAAATGTGTGTCCTTATTTTCAAAATAATTGTGTCAGTAACGGGATATAACGGTTATAAAACGGGGTTGTTTTCCTAGTGATCAACAGGTCACCAATTTCGGGCCAATAGCGGGTGGAGCTGCGGCCCTGTGGGTGACCCCCGGCCTCGCTTTGGGTGTGCTGGCAAATCAGTTAAAATCCAATCTTTTGGCTTCAAAATGGCCCTTCAGAAACCCATGGGTGACATCACACTCACTATTCCATCTTTTTTTTTTTTTTTTTTTACAGTCGATGCTCTTACCTCTTGTCTTTTTCACTGGGCTTCAGTCTAACGTTTATCCAGAAACACTGTGTTTGTTGGCTCCGCCCCCTGAGTTTTAACCAATGAGATTATTTCTGCCTTCAGAGCAGCTCTGTCTCTGGAAATGAATGTAGAACTAAAACCACAATATGCAAGAATCAGGATCAGACCTTTTCATTGTGATAACAGGATGTATTATCCAAGGACTTTGGCTTACTGTAGGCCGGGGGTTCCCAAACTTTGGGTGATACCCAGAGTGGGTAGAGTGAAGTCTATGAACAAAACAGACATCCTATAGCAAACCCAACATTTTTCCAGTGTGCTTTCTTCTAGGAAGCGAAATATTGGTGAAATTAAAGTATTCTTCATTTTGCTGAGGACCCTCTGGAAACCCCTCAAGGACCCCTGATGGTCCCCAGACCCCACGTTTGCAGCCACTGCTATAAAACACTACCTAGTTTAGTTTAAGGCACAGGAGACATTTTTCTCACCTGGTTTTCCAAGACTTAATGAATTAGTGTGTAATCCTCTGTATGCTCACTGGCC
>NW_027283504.1:0-52250 GCF_046629955.1 Centroberyx affinis | reverse complement strand
GTTGCTTTCAGTCAAAAGTTTGGCATATAGGCATATAAATATAGCTAGCTAGCCAAGTTTGTGAACACTGGTGTGTGTCTCTGATCAAGGCCACGCCCTGTACTTAAAACTCAACATGTCTTGTGGCTGCATTGCATTGAGGCTACTGCTGATGGAGAAATTGGTCTCTCTGCCTCTTCTACGATGGATTTCCTGTATGATTGTTGAACGTCGGTGCAAAATGACAGCTCTAGAAGAAGCTCTTGCTCTTTGATTGAGAGACTGACACCAGAACCTGACGTTTACTGTTGATGTTTTAGATAACTGAAAACAAATCTGCTATCAAACTCTATTGTAGCTGCGCTGGAAATATCTCAATGTGATGTCATGCTGTCCACCAAAATATACAAGAAGATGGGCCCAGAGATGCAAGGTACATCACCAATACCTGTTTTTTTAACATTGTTAAAGCATTGTAGGGTGGATTTTTCCTTTAACATAGAATCGTGACCAGATATTGTCTGGATTTCTTCCCAATCTGATATGGCACAATGTGTGCAACAGTTTCAGGATGTTTTACATTTTCTTCTCCTCATCCAGCCTGGGCGCTTATAATAGAAAGAACCAACCAGGCCGTTGAATTGAACCCAACCAATATGACTGGATGGCCTGGATAATATGCTGTGTTCCTTTCCCAAGTGTTGATCTGTTCCATGAGTGTTTGTTTATGCCCAGCTAGCAATCTACTAGTAATAATTAATATTACGATCTAATAGTATTGGCCTGTGTCAAATGCAGTGCTACATCTAGAAAGTGCTATCGGGTAATAAATTGTATTATACCTGATCAAACTGTATGCAAGAAATAACTTTTGTGAGTGGAACACAAACACAGATACTTGCTAGATGTGTACCAGGTGTTTTACTTCAAGAGGAAAGCAATAGACCCATGAACGTTAATAATTATGCAATTAGTGGATCCAAAAAGAAACCCATCAACTCTCTAACTCTTAAAATATGAAATACAAACTGAATGAGGCACAATCCTTAATTGTAATCATGGATTAATCATGGATTAATTAGAGTGGAATGTAAAGTCTGTTTACATTCTGTCCTTATTTCTCCAAGTCATACGAAGATGATGTAATCCTCCATTAGTGCAGTGAGGATATAATACTGAACACATGTTTACCTTTCCATTCAACCACTTATTACTGATTGGGATCTAAAACAATACACAATACCTCAGGAGAGTCACTGGCAAAGAGTGCTTGGGTATTACACACACGCACGCACACACACACACACACACACACACACACACACACACACACACACACACACACACACTGACAGTCTGACACTTAAGTTTTGAGGGAAACTATGCTGTGATGTAGAACAATGACATATGAGAAACGGCCACTTCATTGGTTCACAACTTGTAATTAGCCAGTGTGAAGACCATAACATTGCTGGACAGGGGGAAGCTTTGGTTCAGCTCAACGCTACATACCTGGATCTCATTGGCCAAGGCCATGTCAATCATGTTGCTGAACGAATCACTGACATCGGTGAGGATCTCGTGGATGGCTTCCCTCATGGACTTGAGGAAGAACTCATCATCGGTATGAAGGCACCTGTGGATGACGGCACAGTTTGACAAAACAGAAACCAACATGTTCCACATAAATCTACCATTATTTTGTATTGTGACTGTTGTCTTTGTTTGCTTTTTATAGTTTTACCTCTCTGTAATATTGGTCAGCTCCATACACTTTTCCAGCAGAGATTTCTCATACTGCAACAATAGGAAAAAAAAAACACAAAAACACACAAGAATGAATATCATGCTGATCAAAGATCACCGTGTGACACACACCCCACTTCTAGAGTGAACTACTAGAAGTGCAGAGGAACTTTAATCTCCTTTAATATGGATGAGGTGAGTGTACTCCATGCTGCGCTTGAGGGGAATATGTGGATAAGTTAGTCAAAGCCAACGTGTCTCTTTATCATCAGCATGATGAAACATGAGAGGCAGCAGAGTTACGTTCCTCTTGTACAGGAGAGGAGGTAAAGAGGTAAACTTTGGCCTTTTGAACCCACTTTGCAATCGTTTGGCTACAGATGAATATGTGTTCAATTTGAATTTACAGCATCCTTGTTCATTGAACTTGCAGTGCGATTGTGTAGACGTTAACATCAACAACAAATGTCTCAACTCACTGTCCTTTCACCAGCCCCATGTATGACCATAACAACACCCATGGTAGCCACACCAGCCTCAATTTCTTGCAGTTCAGCCTTTTCAGCAATTTGTTGCACTCACATCTAACTGAGCTCTGGCCTTTCCATTGGTCCTCTGAGAGGCAATGGCTTGCACAAAACCAAATGGATACAGAATCACATTTGATTCTTCATTAGCAAAGACCTCATCACTTTGGAATTTAATCTGCGCATTTCCCTCTGTTTTGGCATAATTGAAAACCGCCTCATGCATGGCTGGTACTAGAAAGGCCAATGGAAGAGAAGGCTCAGACCATAAATTTAAAGGGTAAATATAATTTATAACTTTTATTTCATTGCATGATTCTGAAGATCTACACACAGGTTTGCACTGAAAGTAGGAGACTTAAGAAGCTGAGATCTTTCAGTTCTTTCAAAAGTCAGTTGATGGCCTTTCCAGTGTTAGACTGATAAACCCAAGAAAAATATGAATCGATTTTGTTCCAAAATGAGATATCTGACTTTTTACGTGGCACCAATGTGACACCATATAGTAACACAAAATTATTAGCTAATTAAACTAATTAAAAGTTGTATTTTAGTTGGTGTGTCAGTGTCAGTGGTGTGTCAAAACTCTAATACATGACCTCCTCTCTTTTGAAATTGAGCTTGTGAGGCCCCCGTGCAGGCCGGCATCAAACCCCAAACCCTTCCCACATCGGCCCTCACCTTCTGCATCTCCGGCGGTGTGTTCCGGGCGGCGCCGTACTCGTGCACCAGCGAGCGCACGTGGCAGTTTGCCCGCACGGCCGTGCTGTGCACCCTCTGCCAGCGGCCCTTCTCCAGCCGCTGGAACATCTTGCCGAGCTCGGTGCTGACCACCAGCGCCCGGCGCAGCAGCGTCTGCAGGTTGTTCCTGGCCACGTGGTCCCCGCCGCCCACCGCCGACGCCACGATCAGCTCTCCCTGCTGGGCGTCCTCCTCCACCCCGATGGGCTTGGCCTGCAGAACGCACATACACTCCACCTCCGTCATGTGGCGGAGGTCCTCCATCCAGCGCTGCACCGAGTCCACCTGGAGAGACTGCATCCGGCTGCTGTGGGAGAGAACACACAGAAAAAATGAAGCAAAGTCAGAGTCAGAATTAGCTTATTCACATTATACAGGAAGATGTAGCACGGTGGTTCAGTGGTTAGTACTGTTGCCTCACAGCAAGAAGGGCCTGGGTTTGATTCCTGGCCCTTTCTGTTTGCATGGGTTTCCTTGCTCCAGTCCAAAGACATGAAAATCAGGTGAATTGAAGACTGAATGAATTAATTAGTGATATGTACAGTACAGTCTATGAAATTCATACATATATTAAATTTCATAGACTGTACTGTACATATCACTAATTCATTCATTCCCAGTCTTCTTCAGCTATTTGCATTCAAGCAGTGTGTCATCCAGTTGCATACAAAGGTCACACAGGAAAATGAAGCAGGATGAAAAGACTGGAGTTCATTTATATCGCTGTCGTTTGGTAAATGCAGTTTCCTTCCTCTGAATTGATTTGCTGAGAGGAAATCGTAATGGATTGGCTGTTTTGTTTCCAAATTGTCTCGCTATTATTGAAGTACATCTGAGAGATCCAATTCCCTGCACACACTGAGCCACATTCATGCAGTAAATTCACTCAATATTACTCAGAAGTGTGGAGGACAGTGTCGCCTGACGTCCAGGGAGTCCTTTCCACCGACTGTCCTGCTGACTAAAGCTTGGACAGAAATATGTGAGAAACCCTGCATGATCTCTGCTCCGTCTACATGAAATAACCTGCTGAATGAGGAGAAAATTCACAAAGTGGTTACTCATAAATTTGGAGTGGTTGTTGGACAATGAAAGATTAATCTATTAGAAATAATAGATCAATATATTAAGTTGGCTGTTTTATGACTGCCACTCCCCACTCCCCCCCTCTGCCTCTCTCTTTCTCTCTTTCTCCTTCTTTTTCTCTTAGTTTTTATTAGATTGTCTATTGCCTATTAGAAAATGACTATATTGTTGTTCTCTCTGTAATTGTGCCTCTCTTATGTTTACTAGGCTTAGAAAAATAAAGCCTTGATCTCAAGGGGAATCGTTTCAAAAACGTTAAAATAAAATAAAACAAAACACATTGCTTAAAAATGAAACTTAAAATAAACAAATTATTGAAAATGTATCTGTCTTTGACATGTGCAGCTACAGTATGTGAACTAACAATTCTATCAGATGACCTACCAAAAATCATCATAACACATATAATGACATATATCAACCCTTACGCAAGCAAATAAAACCTACACTCGCTGCCTCTAATGTAAAATCCCATTAATGCAACACTATAAAGTGTCAATGGCCATTGCATACAGCAGCGCTCAAGCTTGAAACACGACAGCATTCCTAAAATCAATGATGTGGGCGTGAGGTCAATTATCCACCGATAACTGCCGGTGTCCACACTCGTTAGTTAAACCCATCATCTCAGCACAGAGACGGTGTTAGCGGCGGGTCGAACCGAGCAAACACTCCTCCCTACTTCAATCTTACCCACCATTGACCCTAATGAACGCAGGCTTAAGGGGGCAATCCAGAGTCCTCCGCTCAATGAGTCAAAGCCTCATGAAAGAGGATGGATCGATGGCTACAACGCCCTCCTCTGCTCTGAGTAAACACACAGCCCGGGGTCACTAATGAAGCTGTATTTTCCTCTTGGCTCGCTGGGTATTGTTTGTCGTCTCTGGGAAATGCCAGCTCATTGGAGACAGTGGGATATTGCATCGGCATTGAATATTGGTTGATCTCGTCCAAGAGAGGCATTGTGATTGTGTTTACACTCCAAACAAAGATCCTATTGAATCTATCTCAAATCAGTAAACTGCTCCCAAAAGCTGATTCAGGGCGGCAGGGCAGAGGCCATTGAGATGTGCAGATTCTCTGTTCACTCCTGTTATTGACCTGCAACGGCCAACGTCATTACACAACATTTAACTTTCTTCAGGGGCACGCATTGGGTTTCAGCTTTCAGCCAGAGCCGGTTAAACACGACAGCACCATTAAAAAGCCGCAGCTCCAATTATATCAAACAATATGGACTCCATCTGTTTACTAAAGGAAATCAATATGGGGTTTTATAAGGTCAGCAAAGGTCTGCTTATCAAAGTCTGATGCAGATTAAAGCAGTTCTCAAGGGAAGACATAAACATACACTGCTCCTCTGAAGCTGCCAGAATAGGATAATAATAATAATAATGATAGATGATGATAATAATGAAGTATATCTGGTATTATTATAATTTTAACTGAATTATAAGTAGGCTATAATTATAAAAATACATGGCACCTTTCTTATAGCAAGTGTAAATCAAAGTGCTTTACAATGAGATAAGATAAAAGAACACAAAGAAATGATAGAGAACAATAAGAAAAAGAAAAACACTAAAAAATACACATTAAACTCACAATAATATCCATGTTAAGTGACACTTTTGTTCATCATGGTGCTGCATTTTGGTTCCACTCCAAATGAAACTATGTGAAATTGTAGCCATTCATGTTATTCTCTGTTAACACATTTTCTCCTGACACACGCGAACAGCACTCTATACTTGAATACTAAAATACAGGAATATTCAGCTCAATATGGCACACACACACATACACACACACACATACTGTATATATATCCTGTCAGTCTTCTCTCAAGTGTGGAAGTGGGATGACAAATCTGTAGGTTGCAGAGAGATGACGCACATCAGTTCAAACGTCTATCCGGCAAACTAACTCACGTAGGAATATGGAGTTGACGTCATTCCCTGTAAGTGTAGACTATACATTAATTCCTGTGCAGTGTGACACAGTGACGTGATCACCAATGTGACGTTTGTTACAAGGGGGGGGGGGGGCGAATCGGCTCACTGTGACATCCTTCATGACATCTGGAAGTGGATGATATTAAAGTTTTCGACTTACATTTAGACTAGAAAATAAATTAATTTTCCCTAAATGCAGAAACTTGCAATAATATCACAGGCTGTGATGGGATTTTACAGTAAAAGCTTTTCAAAATCCTTTGTAAACCTCAGACTTTTCGACAGCATGTGAAAAACTCCCGTACACTGTCTCTTACATCTTATATTTTAGAAGAAGAGTAAACCTCTTAAAAACCACTCCGGCTATCAAAATGTCCCCAGTGGATCAGACCGTGGGGAACGCCACAGTGACTCAAACTGAGTCAAATTAGCCACAGAGAGCTTGATCACCAATCACTGCCATGGGCGGCGAAGAGATGGAAAGTGTTTAGGACCTTCATTTATTCGACTCACACTGCTGAAGCATGCCTGTGGTATTTTACCCAATAAACCTATGGGTATTTGTGTATAAGACCAAACTGAACAACACAGAAATAGAGAAAATATCCAGATGTTGTTGTTTCGGAGTGCTATTGCAAAATTATTACGTTTATTATGTGCTATAAACTGTGCGAAAGCAGCTGTCTAACAATCTGAGGACTCATAAACGTTCAAACAGCCAGATCATTCAGTGTTTCAGGGGTAAAAGTCTGCTATAATATACAGTATTCTATGGCATATTAGACTAAATGTGGCCATTTCAAACCATTTTCCATCGTTATATAACAGCATCACATACGGGTGAATCCCATCTAGATTTACACGCCAAACAAAGCCACAAAACGATCGGCTGGGCGCGGGGAAGAAAAGATGATAATAATAGGTTTGTTTTCCAAAGGAGGGGAAGCGGTGCGCTGCAGCTCGCAGGGAATGACAAATATTTACATGCAGGGCCAGGGAAGGGTCAGGCACAGCGACTCTATTATCCCAGACAGGGAAGCTGTGGATCTGAAGCATCAGTCCCTTCATCCACTGCTGACTGTCAATACACTGAAGCCAGAGGGACAGCAGCAGCAGGAGGAGCAGGAGGAGTTGGTACAAGTTAACAGGAGCTGTACTTGTTCCTATCAGAAATCAATACTGCAAGCAGCGATTCATTTATGTTTTCTTGTACCAAAATTTGTAGCCTAATCATTTCTCTGTATGGTTTTGATATGATTCCTCAGTACTGCAATAACTGCTTATATGATGATATTGTTAGTTTTTGATAGTCATGCCAATGAAGCATCACTGAATTATAATGAATTCAATCGAATTGGACTGAATATAACTGAATTGAGTTTAACTAAATTGAATTTAATTGAATTTAATTGAATTGAACTGAATTGAATTGAATTGAGGTGTGTGTGTGTGTGTGTGTGTGTGTGTGGGTATGACTTAAGTCACTTTCAGGGACACAAACCAGACTTAAGACCAGTTGATTCGGGACGGCTTGTGCAATTGGGGACAAAAGCCGTGTCCCCAATTGGTAAAAAGCTGATTTTTGGGTCAGTGGTTAAGGTTAGGGTTAGGGTTAGGTTTAGGCAAGTAGTGGTTATGGTTATGGTTAGGGTAAATCTCCAGGAAATGAATGTAAGTCTATGTAAATACTCCAAAAGTGACATAAGACTGTGTGTGTGTGTGTGTGTCTGTGGTGGGTTAACACACATGCAGTGACAGAACTAAAATAGAAGAAGAAAGAACTCTTGAACTGAGTTGAGAAAGAGTAACAGGCGGAACTATTGTTCATGAAATGAAATCACATCGGTACAAAAAACCAAGCGCGGATGCTGATTGGCTGATCAGCATCACATAAGGGTGAATCCCGTCTAGATTTACATGCTTGACTGTGTGTGTGTGTGTGTTTGTGTGTGCGCGCTGGGGGGGTGCCACATTTTCTTAGGTATAGTACTGTTATTGAACTTGAGGCTTCAAGTGATTCACTCTCAACTTTGATTTGCTGGAGGCAGAAGAGTTGTGCTGCTCTGCCTCAGGATGAGTCACAGTGAGGCCGCTGCACTGCTCCCTACTCCCTGTGGTGCCCCGTGACGTTTTGACTCTGAACCTAACTAAGATGTATCAAAGAGAGAGGTGTCTGACTGCAGAATCAGTGAGGAGTGTGTGTGTGTATGTGTGTGTGTGTATGTGAGTTCATATCCAGAAAGAGGCCATTTGCAAATAATTCCCAGTGTTAGTATTTAACCTGCAGAGTACCAGATGGGTGGTGTTTGCCACATAGGACCAAACAATACAATTCATGTGTGTGTGTGAGAGAGTGTGTGTGTCTGTGAGTGTGAATGTATGTGTCATCTCTCTGGCTCTCTATCTATCTGTCTGTGAACACACACGCACACACACACACACACACACACACACACACACACATGACACATGCATATAGCGAGTTTTGGAATTTGAATGTGAGTCTATGGCCATAAATGTGTACCAGGATCAGGAAATGATGGCAGAGTGCAGAGCCTGCTAATGGGACCCAATTCATAGCTGCTTGTAAATATGCTCTATAATTTCTCCCTGGTTCCATTTATGATATAATTGATCTCCATGTGCAGAGCTCCCGACATAGCTTCTGAAAAAATACAGCTGTGGTAAAAGATGTACTGTAAAAGAATAAATCAATGTTTCAGCTCCCAATTGTGAATTCAGAACTCGTGCCTGAGCAAAGTTAAGACACAAAACTAATGAAGCAGTTATGAATTCAAAACCAGGCACTGCTGGATTATATTCCACAGGATTATATTTATGTGATTTCAAATCCATTATAGTTATAGAAAAACACAGTAATTGGACTATAGTTATTTTAAAAAGCTACTTGTTGGATTACATAGAATCAGAATGGAAGAGAAAATTTTACATATTTTGAAATAATAGTCGATACCGTATCTATATACCATAACACAATTCAACACATTCAAATTACAGTCTGTGAACTGGAATAAATCAACTAATTTAAATTTGTTTTCCACATTATGAAGTGAAGTGATACAGAACAACAGTCCTCTACTGTTGGCCCCTGGGTTCAGGATGAAGGGCCACAGCTCAAAATTTGGATGGAACCGGCAAGCTTTTAGTCACAAGCCTGCGTCATTATGATGGAATATATTCCCCCGATTTTTGGACAAAATCTACAATAAAAAAAAACAGATACTGCACTGTGAGTCATACACATCCATAATATTTTACAGTGAAGATCCTGTCATTGTTAATGGGAGAAATATCACAGAAATATCAATAATTCAGATCTCTTCCATACCATCCTTTCATACACTTGATGGGTTGTCACTCAAACCTCTTCAAATCTTCTCACTAAAAGCAGTTCATGAGGTTTTCAAAGGTTTCACTCAGCTACGTTCTGTCACTTTAAAGAGGGAATCGCCTCGGCTGACAGCCACACTAGGACAAGAGAAACCGTCCCCAGGCAAGAGAAAAAAAACACAAAAGCAAAGATGAAAAGGAGGAAAACACACTTGCTGCACATATGGACTTCTGAAGGAATTCTTCATCACCAGTCACACACACACACACACACACACACACACACACACACACACACACACGAGTCATTTTGTTTGAGGCTAAAAGCATCAGCATGCTGCATCACGGAAGATAATGGAAATAAAAGAAAATACGACTCAACTTTCAACCTCAATGGCAGTCACAGAACACCAGCCTGTAGCTCAGTGTATTTTAGCGCTTTGCTAGTTAGCGTGTAGTAAACGGCAGGTTTTAAACCCAGCGGTGCTAAGTAGAGCACCTGTTGTCACTCAAGTATGGAAACGTTATTGGACAGCAGGAACTAATTTGTTCTTCAGGGGTGGTTGGCCATAATAAGACTGTTCCACACATCGCTAGAGGCTTCAAATGATTCAGATACTATGAAAAACAAAGCACAGACCATGAATACAGGTTGTGAGATGTCTACACTACAAAATCTGACAGGATTGTTAAGTTATTTTATCTTGTATCCAGACTTTTCAAGCCTATTTTAGTTTGTTTTTTTTGTGAAATCATCTCAGAGATAATTTGATTAAAAATATAATGAAATAAGCTTGATAGGTCTGGAAACAAGTTCAAATCGCTGTCATTTTTTGCAGTGTTCCCCTTAAGGAGACATTTTCTTTCCTCTAGCCCCTCTCCACAGGGAGGCCAGAGTGCAGAGTCAGTGCTCTCTGGAGCTGGTAGGGATTCAGTGTTTTTGCTCAAGGACACTTTAGCAGGGCAGATGCTTTCTGAAAAGTCACGGGGGCTTGAACACTGGATGGTGTCCCTGCACATCATGCCACCCTGCTGCCATTTGCAGAAGGAATCCACTGATGTTTTGAATTAGAACGTAACTGGGATGTCCTCTGCAGCACGATGTCTTGAAATATAAATGAGAGTGAGAGAGATATATGTTTCCTCACAACAAAAGGATTACATGGAGGAAAGAGGAAGGAGTCTGACATTGAATTAGCGCGGTGGAAAGTAAAGGTGTGGAGGTCAGAGGAGTGGATGGGCGGATACATTTACCTTCACCTCCGACAACACAGGCTCAGCTCCCAACTCAGTTTTAAATTTCAGCGAAATGTTTTTTATTTAACCATGACCAAAACCTTAACTCAAACCTTAACCACTTTTATTTGTTGCCTAAACTTAACTCCAACCATAACCAATGTTGTTTTACTTGCCTTAACTTAACCGTTATCTAACTTTTTCACATGAAGAAACAGATGAAAACAGTGTGTCCAATTTGTACTATTGTCTTTCAACATAATCTGCACATTATTTGTGCCCACAACACAATCTGATCTCTTTTCAGACTTTGTGTTCATTTCACAGACGTTTGACAGACGTTTGTTGGCTCAGTGGGCAGAGTGTGGCATTCGCACAGCCGGTCTCTGGGGTTTGTTTCCTTCTGGGGCCACCCATAGTACAAATTGATGCACTCATGGTACTGTGAGGGGTTTTGGATAAAAGCTTCCCCCAAATGGCATAAACCAAAGTCTGGAATTGTCCATAGACAGCATGCACATCAATGGCAGGCCTTGCGGCTTGCTTGGAAAACGTGCGCAGCTAGCAACATGTGTTAGTTCATGTAATAGTTTCTGTTTTGGATCTGACCGCAATGAAACGCTAAGGGATAAAGATTCAGTCCAGAGTTTTATGATAAGGAAGTCATTCAACACAAGCCTACAAGCAGGAAGGAGAGCCTCACTGTCGCCCAGTGTCTGGTTTTCATGAATGTCACTGTCTAATGCCTGATGTCACATATGAAAAAATGGAAATCTTTCTCAAATACCACAGCAGAACCGCAGTCCAAGGGGACAGAATGAATGGAAATGTGGGCAGAATGAGCTGCGAGATTTTGAGGACCAGGCCGTTGTGGCTTTGGCTTTGGCTGAAGGAGGAAACAAGGAGACTGTTGTCCCACAAAGAATTAAATATGGAGGCATATATACAGAGACACTAAATAGGATGCTAATGTATTCCTATTCTGCGCAAAAAACAGAATATATCTAAACATATTTCTCCGCGCACAGCGTTTGACGCAGAGGCTTCAGCTTCACCGAAAATGTCCGGGAATTTTTCTGGTGCAATGCTGCCTCATCGTGTAAAGAGGTGAGAGACAAGTTAAGATAATGGTAAAAGCATATGGCTAATGGCACTTTAAGTGTGCAAGTCACGCCTTGATTTTCTGGTCGGTCGGTCCTGCTGGAGTCTGCGCTCCTCCTGAGGTAGCGGAGGGTAAGGGGATATATCACGGCCTCTGTCTGGTGCAGGGGGATCCTGGCACTGAGGGCAGACATCTGACTCCCAGATGTTTCAGACAGCCTCTGATGTGCGGCCAAGACCTGATTCACCTAAAACAGAAACTCTTTCCGTCTCTCTCTTGTTCTCTTTCTTTCTATCTCTTTCTCTCATAGTCTTACCCTCTCTGACTACTTCTCTTCTTTCTCCTTGGTTTGCTCTCTCTCTTTCTCTTCTCTTTCTCTGTCTCAAGCTCTTTCCCTCACATAAACAAACCCACACTTGTGTTCCTACATGTAGTATAGGAGCAAAACAGAGCTGCTGCATAAACTAACAAAGCATCAAAGCAGCATATATTTTCCCTCTGTCTCTCTTGGACTCTCTTGCTGTCTTTCTCAATTCAGCTCAATTCAATTGGTGCTTTATTAGCATTGCCAAAGCAGAAGGTTACAAAATAGTCAACATTCATCACAGTGAAGTTACAGCGATCGACAGAACAAATAGCAACTTTATCGTTTTCATTAACTGGTTTCATTCTGTGATGGTAATCATTTCCCTGTGTGTGTGTGTGACAGCAGTTAACAAATTTTGCAATTTTTTTCCTGAGTTTTCTCACCACAGAGATAGGGACGTTTTTGTGGGTTGGGAAGATCGTAAAACTGTCTTTCTTTCCGTCTCTTTCTCTTTTTCTCATAGTCTTACCCTCTGTCTCTGGCTGCATCTCTTCTCTCTTCTTGGTTTGTTCTTCTCTCTTTCTCTTTCTCTCTGTCTCACACTCTTTCCGTCACATAAGCAAACCCAAACATATGCAACTTTTCCAATGTTCCTACATGCACTGTAGGCAAAAAAGCAGAGCTGCTACATAAACTAACATGCATAAGTGCAAAACAGCATAATACTTTCTCTCTGTCTCTCTCCGACTGTCTTTGTTCTCCTGTCTTTCTCAATTCAATTCAATTGGTGCTTTATTAGCATGACATAGAGATTCTATACATTGCCAAAGCAGAAGGTTACAAGATATTCATCATTCATCATAGTAAAGTTACAGCAATCAACAAATAGCTTTGTACTGTTTAATACTGTAAATTTTGCAGCTGTTGGACACTGAGTTTTCTCACCACATAGGGGAGTTTTTGTGGGTTGGGGAGATCGTAAAACTGTCTTTCTCTCCATCCCTTTCTCTTTTTCTCATAGTCTTACCCTCTCCGGCTGCATCTCTTCTCTCCTCTTGATTTGTTCTCTCACGCTCCTTCCGTCACATAAGCAAACCCACACATATGGGACTTTTCCAATGTTCCTACATTGCACTGTAGGCAAAAAGCAGAGCTGCTACATAGACAGCCAGGCCTACGGGCACACACACACACACACACACAAACACACACACACACAAACACACACACACAGGCACAGAAACTCGGTTAACCTGCTTGCAGTGTAATGACTCAGCGTGGTCCATGCCTCTTTCAGACTGTAACCTGAGGCCCAGATTGTACAGACAAGCAGATCGGGCAAAGCGGCCGGTTCTGTTGTGGAGATGTTTGTCAACTGAGTGCGTGCATGCATTCCATCTGTGTTTGCAATTTAATTTAATACAATTCAGTCATTCGGGTCCTTTCAAGAGTTGATTTACTGACTGCGTGTGAGCCATATGCTGCGCAAATATGTTTTATGTTTGCGTCAGTTTGTGTGCGTGTGTGTGTGTGTGTGTGTGTTGATATCCAAGGACACTGCATGTCCTCTCCTAATGCTCTGTAATGACTTGTGAACACATAACTGTCAAAACATATATAGATTCACATTTACAAACAGTGACTAAATATTCTCATCGCTCGCTGCAAACACCACAGATGCCGTCTGATGATGAAAAATGTAAAGTGCCAACGCACCCAACATTTCATAACAAGGATATGCCATAAGTCACTGCTGTGTAATGAGAACATTGCTTCTCCAAAAAGAGACTTTTTCAGGAATCAAGGAAAACCAGGCTCATTTTCAGATGGACAGCCATGCATTTTTGGAAACACACAATGGGTTTTGAATGTGTTTTCTTTGGCTCTAAGTTACTGAAACATGAGGAAAAGAACCATGTGAACCCTCAATTAAAGCGACAAAGACGAAAATCGTGAAAGTTGGAGATTTAACGCAACGGCAGTGACGCTGCCAGCTCCTGGTTTTATATTTGGAAGGCGAGGCCACAGGCTTGTGGCGAGGGCCCTTCAGATGATGGCTCTGCAGTGGAGGAGGGCCAGCGGAGGGCAGCTGGCAGGTTACTGCTCAGCGTCGGCCATTACTGGCTGCTGGACGGCGTGGAGGCAGCGCTGCTTTTCGTGTGCTTGAGTTTTTTTTTTGATTGTTTGGTATGTGTGCACACTTTGCTGTTTGCGTCTTGAGCACATGTGTCTGACAGATTCTGCAGGAGTTTTGGTTTCCATCTTTGTTATGTTTGTTTCTCTGGCTTTTATGTGCTGATGTGGATGATTAAGGAATCAGATGTGGGCAGAATCTATTTTCAGTGTGTGTGTGTGTGTGTGTTTGTATTTTCAGGACACTATGCACTCCTTACTATTGACCGCTTGTAATTTTGTTGATCTAGGAACTAGGTTAGACCGATATATTGATTTTCCAATATTAGCCTTTCAATAATAATTGGATATCAGCCAGTTAATGTTGCCCAATCACGATATGATGGATATTTACTCAACAGCTTCAGAGGAGTCAGTCTGTAAAACCTGCAATAAAACCTGCCCCACCGTGCCTTAAAGAGCTGCTAACCCCAAAATAATCTCATTGGTATGAGTTTTAATGGAGTTTTAATGTCCCATGATGGTCTAAATGAGGCTTTTCAACCTTGCAAAGAATAAAATTCTGGGGGAAATACTGAACCCTTGTAATTTGGGGGAATTTAGGGAAAGTTTTTGGCATGAAAATGTTCAAATTTAAACATACAGCACCAAATATTGGCGGATAAATCAATAACAGTCACCAGCCACACTGGACAGTAACTTTTTAAGACTTTAACTACCAAATGTTCACTTGTATGAATTCTGTTGCACATTTTTCTATGAAAATGTATGTGAATTATTTAGGCTGTTAAAAACTATTCTTGGCAGGTCTTGTTTTAGTTTACCAGCCCTTGTCAGGTGAGCAAAAAAGTAAATTTCAGAAGCGGCTCAAACCCTAACAACTGAAGCTAAATCTACTGCTGCACTCACTGTAAGTGGCTCTGCTTAACGACAGCCAAATGCCTAAAATTTTATGTGTATGTGTGTGTGTGTGTGTGTGCAAGTGCGTTTCAGTTTGTGTTTCCCAGTGCATGGATTGTTGAAAACCAAATAAGACCCAGCTCCTTCCCCTCAGCATTGTAATCCTGTTACCAGCCACGATGCATTCATTCGTCCCCTCGCAAACAAGCGAGTCCGACTAATGACACGACAGCGTCCGTCTCCACTGTAAACTCATTCTGTATGAGAGCCACGCTGACATCACCGTCTGCCACACATTGTCACCATTACAGTGCATTATCAAAGGGAGATAGGGGCCAAAGTACGGTGCATTTTTGAGGCCCCATTTGCAGATGAAACAGGAGGGTTATTTCTTGTTATCATAGCTATTATTGTCAGTATAATGTTTGGGTGTGCGTGTGCGTGTGCGTGTGTGTGTGTGTGTGTGTGTGTGTGTGTGTGTGTTTGTGTCTGTATCTGTGCATGTGTGTATGTGTTGTGTATCTGGGTGGCTATTTGGATGCCATAGCTTTCACCTGCAGTCCACAGAAAAGTGGTTTCTTAATAATAATAAATCAGAATACTAAGATGAAGATATTCAGACAAATGTAATATTTGTTATTATTTGCAGTCACGCTTCCCTATTGATTATCAAAGTAAAAATAGTAATGGTACAATCTAGGTAGCGCAAATTTTTTACTACCTTCTATTTTGTATCCAGAAAGTTTCTATGAATAAAAAATATTTTAAACATATCCCTTCAAATCTCAACTGCTGGTAATCTCACCAGAATGTGGCACAAATTACTAAAATGATGCTCCAGACTAAAATAAATTCACCAAAGAGCAGACAAAAAAAAAAAAAAAAGGGTATTTTTGGATGGGATTTTTACCAAGGTAGTTGGAGAAAGTCATTGACATGATCATTCAACAGGACAGGATAAAATTGGTGGAGGTGCTCAGCAAAAAAGAATTAAATATTAAAATCACCCAACCTACTCTAGTAATACTGCTGCTCTCTGGAGAGGCTGTAGTCTGTGTGTGTGTGTGTGTGTGTGTGTGTGTGTGTGTGTGTGTGTGTGTGTGTGTGTGTGTGTGGAGAAAGTTTCTGAGACTGTATAGTGTGTGTCTGTGTGTGTGTGAGTGTGTGTGTTCTTGTGTTTCTATACCTATGACGACCAAACGTCCTCACAAACAGGAAGATTAGAAACTTCTTCCAAACAGAGGAGATTTTGTCACTTCTCACTTCTTTAATAGGCTGGTTTAGGGTTAGAACTAGAGTTTGGGGTTAAGATTTAGGATTAGGATTAGACAACTGGATTAGGATTAGGTTTAGGTTAGGTTTTGGGGTTAGAGTTAAGGTTAGGGAATTAATAAAGTCACTGAGGGTCCTCACAAGTACAGTAATACAACACAATACACAATGTGATATATTACACCATTAAATATGATCGCCACATTTCTGTGTTTGAGTGCTGTTATATATCTGTGTGTGTGTGTGTGTGTGTGTGTGTGTGTGTGTGTTCCCCTGAGTGTGTCTGTGTAGCTGGTGAAACAGTCAGATTTAGCCTCCACAGACCAATGTGCTGCTACTTGCCTCATTGGAGATGAAGAGAGGGAGCTGCTCTGCCTGGAGCCGCTCTGAGGAGTCGCCATTTCTGTCCGAGGCCGTCCTACTTCAGCACAGCACCTGAAACACAGCAGGTACAGTATGATCGTCAAGGTTACGAGGAAAACAAAGTGACGGCGTCGTCCTTTATCAATTTATTTTGCTTTTGAATGTGAGATGCCGCTGTCAAGTGGGAGCTCAAACGAAACAGTCAAACACTTGAAACGCTTGAATACTGCTATGCGCAATTACACACAGGAACGTTCAACATGCACACAGTGAATCGAGCATGCACACACATACACACACAAAACACACACATACCCACACACACAGACACACACACACACACACACTGCATCCTCCTGGCCGTGTTGCGTGCCACCGCAGCGTTATCCACTACAATATCTCCTTATTGATCCGCCTCCAAGCATTCTATTCTTGTCTTGTCTTTTTTCCCTCCAAGTAATTCAATTATCAATAAACCTCCCTGTTTTAAATAGCTGCAGGCCCCTGGTGTGCCAGTGGAATAATATTTCTTATCTTCTAATTTATTGGCTGGCTGCCAGCCAGTGACTCGCTCCCTACTTTGAGCCTGAGCGAAAGGGGCTGACGCTCTTAAGTGCCCGCAACTTTATTCCGCCGTTTTATTGATGTATCCCATTTAGATTAGTCCATTTTCAATCGGGCAAAGCCACGGACGCCCTCCTGCCTCAACCACACTCTAATCCTTTTAGTTAATGATATCCTGCAGTGGTATGGTTACAAATTTAATGTTTACTGGGGAGTATAATTAGCAAGTAGTTACAAAATGAGATTGTCTGTCTGTCTGTCTGTCTGTCTGTCTTTCTCTCTCTCTCTCTCTCTCTCTCTCTCTCTCTCTCTCTCTCACACACACATACACACACACACACACACACACACACACAAACCCAACCAACCCAGAAAGCACCCGCCCAGTGTCACAGAGCAGGTTTTGGCTGCGGTGCCCTGCTTTTTATTAAATGCTTACAGAGTGTTATGGGATCGATAGACGTAAACAGGAGAAGTCACTATAAAGGAATTGAGAGTAGAGGATGTGTGATGCGCGCCGGACGTCACTCGTCTGATCCCACGTAGGCCGGCCGGCTTTCGAGTGCCGCAGTGTTCAAACACTCTCAAACTGAAATGCCACGATGACAGAGGAACCGATTCACTCTGTAGTCTGTAGTATTTTGAGACAGAGACGGAGAGGATCAGGCAAAGAAGTGCATTAGCGGAGCCACCGTTTCTGATTTACTGTTGCTTCGATTGCTCCGAAAATGCCTGGTTATGTAATTATGAGCGACGAGGGAACTATTTGAGGATGGATGAGAGAAAAGACGGTTTGGGAGCGACGGAGTGAGTCAGTGAGTGAGCGAGGGACACATAGACACCCATAGAGACAGATGATAGATAGAGATTCATATGTAACTAAATACATAGACAAAGACAAGGAGAAGAAGGAGAGAGAGAGCAAGAGGAAGAACAGGAGAGAGAGGGGGGGGGGGGAGGGGGAGGGGGGAGGGGGGTTGTTTCCTTTAACTGCAGTCTTGGCATGGCTCCTCCAGGGCCATTTTCAGAGAAAGCATCATAGCGAACCAGAAATGATACGGCTGCTGTGCCAGGACCCCGGCAGTCTGGAAGCCTGACAGCAACCACCGCATGTTGGAAAAAAACCCACATCCATTAGACTTGGTACACTTATTATTAATATGGAACCAGGATAGATAGAATAGAATAGAATAGAATAGAACTGAATATAGAATATATAGAATATAGAACAGAACAAAACAAAACAAAACAAAACAAAACAAAACAAAACAAAACACAATCAAAACAGAATAGGAACAGAACAGCATAGCACAGCACACCACAGCACAGAATAGATTAGAATAGAATAGAATAGAATAGAATAGAATAGAATAGAATAGAATAGAATAGAACAAGACACAACAAAACAACACAAAACAAACACAACACAACAGAATAGAATAGAACAGAACACAACAAAACACAACCAAACAAAACACAATACAAGCCAGAATAGAATAGAAAAGAATAGAATAGAACATAACTGAACAGAACAGGACACAATAAAGCAAAACAAAACAAAACAAAACAAAACAAAACAAAACAAAACAGAACAGGATACAACACAACGCAACACAACACAACACAACAGAATACAACACAACAGAACACAAAACAGAACAGAATAGCATAGAACACAACACAATACAGAACAGAAAGAAAAGGAAAAGAAAAGAAAGAAAAGAAAGAAAAGAAAAGAAAAGAATAGAACAGAATAGAACAGAACAGAATAGAATAGAATAGAACAAGACACAATAAAACAACACAACACAAAACAAAACCAAAATACAGCACAACAGAATAGAATAGAACACAACAAAACACAAA
This sequence comes from Centroberyx affinis, assembly GCF_046629955.1. Lineage (NCBI taxonomy): Eukaryota > Metazoa > Chordata > Actinopteri > Beryciformes > Berycidae > Centroberyx > Centroberyx affinis. The sequence goes on along the minus strand of NW_027283504.1, from coordinate 33,122 downwards.
CAAAACACAATACAAGCCAGAACATAACAGAATAGAATAGAATAGAACAGAACAGAACAGAACAGAACAGAATAGAACACAACACAACACAACAAAGCAGAATACAACACAACAGAACACAAAAACAGAACAGAATAGAATAGAACACAACACAACACAACACAGCACAATACAGAATAGAATAGAATAGAATAGAATAGTCTACTGGGCATCACTGCTAATATAACTGCACCATTAGTACAACATAGGCCCAGATAAAATATACTGGCCGTATAATTGAGCACAGGGTCAGAGCCATGAGACACAAAGCCAGCAGATTCCATTACATGTGCATCCGGCTCGTTACGGCGCTCCTCTGTGGATTACCATACAAATTGAGGTGAGGTGTCTAATGTGCCCAATCAAGCAATTCAGTCCGAGCACTTAGAGTGTGCCGCTAAGTGCCGTGTTAAGGACCATCGCGTTGAAAGCGATCTCTCTCTCGTTCTGCCGTTGAGTGGCCGCCATCGCAAATGATGCATGAGGGAGAAGTGCGCGGCGTTGTTAAAGTTTACAGCGGGTTTCTCGACGCCCCCCCCCCACCCCCCGCCCCCCCCACCCCCCCAAGGCTGTCGTGCTTTCACAGCCTCCCGACTGGCTGATCGAGTTAAGCTGCAGGCGGTGATCGGTCATGTTGAAAGCGTGATGGTGTCATACGTGCGGCTGTAGCAAACATTGTCACAGCAACCGACACAGTGCTGCAGTTCTACCCTCTATTCATTTATTTTGGGGGGGGGGGAACAAAGTCACCATAGTCCCTTTCCACAAACATGGCTGACGTACTTCCACAGGATATAGATCGGTTCTCTCCATTGCCAGCAATGTTAAAAAGATAACTTTCTGTCGCCTCTAACTCTGTCTGGGATCACTTATTTTGTGTTTCAACACAATACAGGTGTTGTCACCAGTGGTGGAAAGTAACTAAGTACATTTACTCAAGTACTGTACTTATACAATTTTGAGGGACTTGTACTTTACTTGTACTCCACTACATTTTATAGGCAAATATTGTACTTTTTACTCCATTACATTTATTTCACAGCTATAGTCAGATAAAATGTTTTACATTTAAAACATTTGATCATCTTTATAAAATAACTATAAAATAGCATTGTTATAGATTAGACTACCCAAAAGTATAGCTAAATTGTTAAGATTAGCTTCACGTTGACAACTTGAAAATGCTGCTTACATGTACATGTATGTCAATAAATCAGTATTAATATTCCAGTAATTTGTGAAAAATATAACTCTCTAAATGGGGACAGTTTTCATAATGAGTATGTTTACTTTGATACTCTAAGTACATTTTGCTGCCAATACTTATGTACTTTTATTTAAGTAAGATTTTGAATGCAGGACTTTTACTTGTAATGGAGTATCTTTACATTGTTGTATTGCTACTTTTACTTAAGTAAAAGATCTCAGTACTTCTTCCACCACTGTTTGTCACTGACATATCTTTATGTTTCTGTTGTCAGACGACTGCCCGAGTAAAAAAAGTGATTTGATCCAGGGTCACTAAATGCTAACTGGCTAACCAAGGCTAACAGCTTTTTGTGCTCTTAGCATTTTGTGACCCTGGATCAAATCATGTTTTTATAGCGTTGCAGTCGTCTGACAACAGAAACAGAAAGATATGTGAATGACAACACCTGTATGGTGTGAGCTGAAACACAAAATAGAGTTATAGTGAATAGTGATCACAGACAGTCAGAGGCGACAGAAAGTTGGCTTTTTAACAATGCGAACCGATCTATACCGTACAAAAACGAAGCGGAAGTACATCAGCCATGTTTGTGAAAAGGGCCAATTACAGTCCGCCTGATACTGTCAGTAAAATGCTGAAAAGGGGAGCTGCAGGCAAAAGCTGCAGGCAACACTGTTACTTTATCACCAAAGTGCTTGAGGGCTGCAAGTGTCACAGAAATATGGGTTTCCTAAGCAGATGGCAAGCTCCGGACGGATCCTGACTAATTTTCTTGCTGGGCTGGACATTTCTTTTCATGTCTGGGGCGAAACCTGAGCGGCCCGGTGGGTTTCCCGTTCGGTTGCCGTGGAGAACGTGTTGGCTGTAGGTGAGCCAAACAAAGGACACCTCTGTCTCAGCCCCATGTCACATGTCGGGTAAAATAACAGCCGCCCGGTGGCTTGTGTGTATAAGCACCGCTAAGGGAAATCACTAGGGCGTGCATTCCAGATTTACTGCTGCACTTGTATTTATTCTTTGCGTGTGTGAGGGGGGGGGGGGGGGGGGGTTTGCATGTTTGCGTGTGTGTGCTTGATCGCGTGTTTCTGTCACTTGCATTCTCCCAATGAGGTCTCATGTAGCATCCATCCCTGGTATCACGCCAACCGCTGCACTTTGATGAGAGTCATCTTGATCATTTCTGATCTAAGATCACAATCCCATATTGTGCATATATTACTCAGCTTGAGTAGGCTTGGAAAGGGTAATTACATTGCATAAGAGGCAAAAATACGAGAAAGTATGTACAGTACAAAGCCTTACACCATGACACTTTGACTGTGACTTCCGGTATGTCAAATATTTTGACTGCAAGTAGTTCTTGAGTGATTTTTTCTCTTAAAAAAATCAAAGACTGGTGTGCAATGAATGAGCTCACATATAATGTAGTCTTTATTTGAGTAACATACAGTTACAACCGGTTCCAGACAAAGATTTCATTGTCTGCTGACCTCACTGTCTGTGGTCTCCATAACTGCAGAGTCACTGGGTAAAAATACAATTCCAGTACTTTTTAATGTTTTGTGGTGAAACAGTAATCCCCTCACAGATTCTGGGTAAAACCGCCAAATGGATACAAAAATTGGTCTGCAGAAAACAAAATACCGCACCACAGTGGTTTAGCTTCATTGTTGTGCCAAAAGCAATGAATTTCTGTTTGACAAAAACAGAGGAAATTGAACACTGAGGAAATCAGGAGAAATAAGCAAACCCACTCACCATCATGAGAGGCCAAAACCGGTTTGAATTTACAGAGTGGAGTTCAGGACAGAGTAAGCCAGGCTGTGCGCTCCAAGTGCCAGACCTTTAACATCCTTGTTGTTTCACAGTGCCATTGCCTCAGTGTGTTTCAAGTTAAAAAGTTAAGAAGTTCCGTTACCGTTGCCTCAACTCAAACTTGCGTTATCACGACTTTAAAAAGCTATTCGTCATGCTTCTGTCACTCAAAAGTGACACAGACTCAAGGAAGTGTCTGCTAGAGAAGTCGTCTCTGTCCCTCGGCCTTTAAATACAGTGGATGTGCTGTGTTTCGGCGACCAGGCAGTGCCGCGTGTCTCCCATGTCCTCTCATTGAGCCGGAGACGGGGTTCACAGCAGGAGACAGCGGTCACAGTCTCCACCACAGAGCGGGGCAGGATGGGTGCTGTATGGGCGGCTGGGTGGGAACCAGCTGGGAGCAGGCTGTGCAGAGCCATGGGCCCGGCATTCCCATCCCACACACAGTGGGCTGGCTCAATGTGGGCCCTTGTCCTTGGAAAAGAGAGACCCACTCAGCAGCTTAGATAACGGCTGATGCAAACCGCAAGCTCCAGATGGAGTTGCTTGAGCGTTTGGTGAGTCCGCTCACGTTTCTCCAGGTTGCACGTAAAACAGTGAAGCTGCTTTTTCACTGTCATGCTTGAAACTTTCTCGGATCTGATTTCATGGTTAGGAAAATGCATAACAAACATATCCCATTTGATTCATGTTTTTAGCCCAAGAGCCGTCGCTGTCTGCGGAAAACATTGAATCTCCAAAATGTCAATTTGTCAGGATCAAAGAAAAACAGCCTTGTTCTTAGCTTGATGACAATGCATCTTCGACTTTATCCAATGAGTTTTGAAAGGGTTTCATCAGTTCAAGAGGTTGGAGAATTTCCTCAACCCACAGAGGAACCTGCAATCCTTAAATTTAAGTCAAAACATTGAAAATCACTGAAATTGGAGTTACAAGGTCCTCAGTTTTAGAAACACTGGTGGATGAAGTTCAGATAATTTTGTTACAGATTTGTAAATCAACTCTTCTCTTCTTTACATAGCGGGCTTTGTACAGATGTTGGGAATACATAAACAAGTTCTCTCCAGACATAGCTGCCCTCTTGCCTATTATCTCCAGCGAGTCTAAATGCAGTGCATTCCTTAGATAACATTGGCATAGGCAACTATATTTTAAGTTTGGGTTATGTTTTGCCCAGCTAACACTAGGTTAAAATAACTATGTTTGGTATGCTAACAGTTAACATTGTAAAATTGTATATGGCTGTATAAGCTCCATAATTTGGGAGTGTGAATATAATCACCAAACAAACTCGCTTTACAGCTTCACAGCTTCACAGCTTCTGTTGCCACAGCTGATAAACATGTAGACCCTTTAGAAATCATCAAAATTCTTTAGTATTTTCACCTTTGCAACATGGTTGATATTGTGGAATAAAAAGCCTGATGGCCTATCTTCACACTTAAATTGAAATACACCTAATTTGCCATTTTTTAAACTTCTTCAGTTAAAGTTGACTGAGTGCGCGTTCACACCAAGCATGTTTGGAGCGGTTTATTCCAACTCTGGAGCATTTATTCCTTTAGTTCAGTTTGGGCATTCAATGCAATTTGAACTCGGATGGCACCAAATAACTGCACTGACACATCTGAACATGCAGATCCATCCTCTTTCAAGCAAACTGCAGTGAGGTTCGTTATTAGTGAGAACATAATCCGAACAAACTGCAGGAAACGTCCCCAGACGTCCCCTCAAGATTTCTCTTGACGTTGACAGGTTGCCAAAACTCTGTCCAATAAACAAGCTACCTGTGAGTCCATGTGACTTATACACAAGCCCCGGTTCACTTGGCAATGGGAACCTAAATTAATCAAATACAAAAATTTTGTTAATGTTTCCATTATGATTCAGACTAAAAAAACAAACTGTAGGTATGATCACAGCCTTACTCTTCTTCAGCATCACCCTGCCTCACATTCACACCTGAGAGCTGCCCAGTACAACCACAGAGCAGCTTCACTGGAGCAGTTTGGGGTTTAGTGCCTTGCTCAACGGCACATTGATGGTATTTGTTGCGGGAGGAGAGAGCGTTACTTGTTCACTTTACCCACTCACATTTTCCCAGCCAGTTCAGGATTTGAACCACTTTTTGAGCGACCTTTTCACCCATGAGTCAAACCTAACCCTAACCCTAACCCTAACCCTAACCCCACTTGATGCCGCTGAACACAAAGCTTACACTGAGAACCAGGAATAATTTGAAGACAGCACCACCAGCTAGAGGATGGTAGAAGGTATACTTAACATTTACAGCAACATAACCATTCAGTCTGAAGAAAAATGAATAAAATAGACCTACTTTGCAGAAGAATGAGGATCCATGGTAACATTCAACATGATTTGTTTGACAGTGCAAAGCAAACAAGTCATTTAGGCATTCTAAAAATTCTACCAATGGGGTGAGATAATTCCACTTGTTTCCAATGCATTTTCAAGTTTTTGGAAACAAGTGTCAATATCTTGATACAAGGCAGGATAAAGCAGATCACTGTGCTAGTATCAAGAAAATGATACTTGAAACAAGTTGATTTGCACTGGAAACAAGTTAAATAATCTGATGCCATTGGCAGGTTACTTCATTTGCTGTAAGAAAAATAACACTTTAAAACTCAATATTAATTGAATTGTTAATGTGGATATCATTTGCATTATCTTAGTTTGTGTCCACATTCAAAGTGCAAAAAAATGTGTGTAATCTACTGTTGCAACCTGATTATTCTGTCACTACACACACCAGGGCATGTAAACCGGGACTTGTATTAAAATAGCAACTGTGCCACCTTTCATTAGCTTTTCCTCCACCTGCACGCCGGTCTTTCGGTGGTCTGTCAAAATAATACATCCTTCCAAGTTGACCTCAATCATTTCCGACACCGGAGTCAAACAGAGAGCGGGACCCACTGCTGAAAACAGTGACAGCTCCCATAGTCAACCCCAGTTTCACCTAATCACTGCCTTTCCGTTGCACACAAAGACGCATTCAATACAAACCAAAGGGTTCCACTTTCAACTGAGTCAATCTAGAAGTGCATCATGAGTGGCTTTTGTAATTCTGAGAGGAGATCTGAACATAAATTTACCTCTTAAGGCCACAGTTTCCACAGCAGCGCCACTGTAGATGTGTGGCTAATGATAGAAAAACAGTGTCAACGGCTTGACATCTCTCAGGGTGATGCTGACAGGGGCTTCAGGAGTGTCACAAGTTTGAGAGCCTGACACACACACCATACACACACACACACACACACACACACACTCAGCAATGTCAGGTAAAAGTGTGTAGGAGGAATGGGGAGGAAGGGTGCTGCGGTTTTCATAGTTTTCTACAAGTTACTGAAGTGGCTGTTTGGGAGAGAGATTGAGGAAGAAGTGGAGAAGACGAGTGAAGGATGAGGGAAAATGTTGGAGGTGTAATCTGCGCTTTGTCGAATCACCAGCCCCTCCAGACAGATGGGTTTCTCAGAATACTGAATATTAAAATGTTTCTTAGAAGGCAAATATTTCTTCAATGTGAACATAATTGCAAGGTTCAGATGAGGTTCAGTACTTTCTTGATCCCTGAGAGGGAACATGTGTGTTTTGAGAGTAAAGGGTCAGCAGGAGAGGAACCCCGGAGCCGGTGGGTGTTCAGTGCTTTGCTCAACGACACTTCAGCAAGGTGAACATATTGAGTCCTGGGAGGCTGAACTTGGGACCGTCTGAGTGCAGTCTGTCTAACCACTAGGCCATCCTGCTGCTGCTATACTCATTTTAGCATTGGAATATTTGCTATGAAAATGCAGTCCTAGAGCTTTGGAAATAGTAGAGGCATGTTTAATACCATGTTATTTAGGACTAGCACACTATAACCAACTGAATAGTAATTAGTTAGTGGAAGGCTTGGATGTGAAGCAGTAATAGGAGTGGACAGTCAGAAATATCCAGCATTCAATACAATTTTTCCTACTGTTTTGGTTAAAGCTAACCTTAACCATCTCAAATAATCTTGTTATCGAAGTGATTCGCGAATCGTATTGTTTATTTGAATCATACTTTAAAGCAAACAAGTCAAATCTGTCCGCCAGCGGAACTGAATTGAAGTATTTGAAGTAATTGTATCCTGAAATGCTGCAGGCTATGAAACTGAGCGGTCCTGGATCAATTCACTACTGTCAGACAGTCCAAAAGAATTGATTTATTTAACAGAGGTTTTCCCACCACTAGTACCTAAGTCCTCTTTGCTGATAGTGACTGCTACTGCTTCTAGTCATTATGGAAACAATGTGCGAGTCACGTGACCTGCAGTTTACATTGGAAGAAAATGTGGTTGAGACAGGGTTTTTTCTACAACAAACATGTAATTAGTGATAAACTGTGACCAGTCTGGCCACAGTCTGAACCTGGGATCTCTGCTGTGACAAATCTGCTTCACCAAAGTCAAAGCGATGCAGCAGGCTCATTGAGTCTTTATAGCTGTGTGTACTGCAATGGCACATGAGCAGTAAAGTTGTTTTTTTGGGACCAACCAACAAAGTGACATATACTTCTGATTGTAGCTAAAAAACAAAACAAAAGCAGGCTAGCCAAAAGTGGAAATGGCCACTGAGATGAGGGTGTCACTACAGCAGGGGGGGGGGGGGACACCACAGAGAAAGCAAGGCAAGAGAAAGAAGATATTAAGGCAATGACAACAGGAATAACACAGGAACAATGGAATATGAAAGACTGAAAAGTGTCAATGAAAGGGAAAAAGTTATCCTGGTGATGGCACAGGGCTGGAGAAGTTCTACTACCGAAAGCTTTGTGAGATGAAAGTGTGAGAAAGTTAAAAATGGTGGAAAGTGATGAAATGGGGACGTTCAAGAAAGTATTAGAATGTCAGTTTGGAAAGGATACGGGCTTCTTTCTGACTTAAATGACCCATTATGGAGAAGGAGGGAGAGGGAAATCACTCAGCACGTGTCACCTTGACATGTGAAGGGCTCCATTTTAACTACAGTGTACCTGACAGCTGAACCTTCACACTTTTACTCTATTCTACTTCTGTCACTCATATCTATCCGTTGTTACCCAGGATTTCCACTGCCTCGTCAACGCGGCATCAAGACTCAAGCAGGAACGCTTCACTTTGCTTTCTCTTTCCTTTTGGAGTTTGTTAAGGCAAAAGTTTTCCTTCTGTTTTAAAGCAGCAATCAGCCAAGCAGAAATTTTGCACTTTAATGGTCTCAACACCACCGCTACAATGGACACGCATGCAGGATAATGCTATTTCCAACTTTAGCAACACAGACAGACACACAAACATATTCTTAGAACAGCCTACTGTAAAACCTCTCTATAATAAAGTTAGCTGGAAATTAGGCCAGTTTTGGTTTTCTCTAACATGCCATAATTGCCCTCTGGAGCCGTCGCAGGCACCAGTTTGGGAGATGAAGACTCATAACTCCAGTTAGGGAAGGACTGGACTAAATAAGAGGACTTCCTTGTAAGGCCAAAAACCATGCAATCTATTTGGGTCTCTGAGCATTCTTTCCTTAGGCATCATAATATGGAAGTTAAACACTCTACCCGTCCTCATGAGGTCTCTATGGCAACCTGCGTCCCTTATGTAAGTGGGGGATGAGATCAGATGGGGTCAGGTTGCACACACACACACACACACACAAACACACACACGCACACATAGGCCTGTAAACCCCAAGTGTGCTCTGAGGTCAGCTACACTGTGAAATGTCACGCTAATAAACATGGACAGATCACTACAATTGATATCAGCTATACTTCAAGGCAACAGTAATCCCCTCAGCCCGCTCTGAAATCTTATTTCTCCAACACCAAAGCAGCTGAGGACACCTTTTTTTCCCCAAAAAATCAAGCTCAGCTTCATAAATAACTGTATTGCTTCACCACAAGTCTGCTAAAGTGAACACACTGTCATCTTGGTACTTTATTGTCAGCCATAAAAATAGCCATAATTCTCCTTTTCCATGACTAAATGAAAAAAAAAAAAAAAACAGATGATAGCAGCACCATACCTCCTGAGAGCTGAAAGAGGCCGGACGCCACGCCAAGAGAAATATCCAAATGCATTTTAAGATTCCCCTCTTCCATCGACAGCCACCCGAATAAATAACAGGGAGAAAGAAGCCAGTGGAAGAGCCAACATCCACCGCTAACAAACAGGCCTGGAGTGGAGCTGAGCAGCAGTGGGAGCAGGCCAAAGAGACTGGAACTGGATCCTGGCACAGTGTTTGGTCCAGTGAAGGGGATCGTACGGGTACCTGACACCGGAGCAGTGACGGCCAGCAAAACATCAGGAGCTGCTTAATAATGAACGAGCAAGGCCTGTAGAGAGGCACCACACACACACACACACACACACAGAGAGACACTCACACACCACATGGCTAATAGAGAGTCATGCTGACATAATTGGAGACAGGCTTATGGCGTGGTCAGGTAAAAGTAGGGTATATCACTATAATCAGTCAGAGCAACTTGACACATGTTGCTAACAAAGTAGTCTGTCATCAGCCTGCAGCACTCCACACTTTACACACAGCAGGCTGCAAGGACATTTAATGCTAGTTTACGCTAAGTTAGATTCTGTCTAGCCTCGTATAACTTTGTCTGCACTTTGTGAAAAGGTGTGGCTGATGTTGAGCCAAGTGGGATTCAAAATCCAGGGAGTGTTTGTATTTTATCAGTCAATTACAATCCAGTGTGGTGTTAAAAACAACAGGGTTGATGGGTGTTGTCATGTATAACTAATCCCTGCTACAACCTTGGACACAGTCTGATTGGCTAAGATGTAATCGGCATGGCAAAGGAATAGGGGAAACCCAATCACAGCTGACCGTCCGCCAGCTCCGAAAACAAAAGTACAATTCATTATTATTCCCTTATGAAAACATCAGCTGAGTCAGACTAAACTGTAAAAAGATCAGCATCAGTTGTTGGAAGGAGCTGGAAGAGAACATGAAGAGTGTGTGAATTACAGGAGAGCTCAGTGTCCCTGAATGCAACATCTAAAGTTTAAACAAACAGGGTTTGTGATCAGAAGGCTGCTGGTTCATCCTGCTAGGGAAATTTGGGCAGGGAAAGAGAATGAGGGACCCTTTCCCCTCCCTCAGCAACTAGCATCAAAGAACAGCAGCAGATGTAGCAAGGTGATGCTGAAAAAGAGCTGGCATGCTCAACAAAACTCTTCTCTGGACAATTAAAGGTTAGAAAGTAAAGCAAGAGAAGAGCCAGGCAGAGCTCAGCTTCTCTGAATGAAACACAAGTGAAACACTATTTGAGTAATTTGGAAGGAGGATGGCAATTTCTGTTTTCTTTATTGTTATACGGGTCTATAAAGGTGCATTCATTGTAACAGCGGCTGTCAATATTATCTAACACATGGTTGTTGGTAAGGGGTGATTGATCTAGATGCGTATCATGACAATATTGATCTTCGCCATAGGTAAAATTACACTTCCAGTTGCATTTTTGGTTAGCTGTTTTTATAATCCCTTTGTTGTTTTTAACACCTGCACAATCTGTCTTTTTTTGGGTGTTTTACCATTTTTATATGTGCAAATAAATGATTTCCAGACTGAAACACAGTCAGGATATAACAGCACTTTCATACTACATATACCTAAGCACACAGTAAGATCAATGCTTTTCCAGCATTCTCTAAAATATTGTGGCCAAAAGTTTAAAGTTAGTGAGGAATTCTCAAGAAATGGGTCTCATCAGCTTCCAGGCCGGACCACAGGCACGTAGACAAAACAATTCTTTGAAGCGAATTCCCGACAGCAGCGGGAGCTTTCAACCCTCAGCATCATTCTCCTGATCTTCTCCTGTCAATCACGCAGGGAATGACCTCACTGGCATTTATGTCACCCGGCTCCTTCAGTTAGATGGAGTGCCTTGGAAATGGCATTGGCCCAGTTACTGCCTTACATGTCAGAGAGACCAGGCGACTACAAAACACGGGAGTCAAGCACAATCCATAAGCAGAATTTATAGCCAGCTGTCCGTCTATCCATCTCCGCCCACGGACACCTACGTTGTGAATTACTGACCTCATATCCAATGCCCCGACCATAAATATACCCCCGGATGGATACTGGGTTTGGACGCTGCATTTGTGCTCTTCAGTGGAGCTGACCTGACATTAGGGGCCGCACGCAAAAACGATTGAGAAAAAGAGGGCAGACAGGGAGGGGAAGGAGGACGTAACGGCAGCGATTCTTTGCGAGTCAACTCTACAGCTGTTTGACATTAGGAGGAGGGGGTAAATTAGGTGGGTCGGGTGCGTGTGTGTGTGGGTTTAAGAGAGAGAGAGAGAGAGTAAGAGTCATGAGAGCAGGGGTGGAGGATAGGTCCAATGCCCAGATCTAAGCCAAGAAACACAGGCGCTACTTCAGGGCAGGGTGGAATTTTCTAGGTGTTTTCCTCCGAGTGTTATTGCACCACAGTACCAAAGGCACACGGTAAATGGGACACACATGGGGTCAATGTGATAAGTAAATATCGGCTGCGAAAATCGCAAGGTATGCAAGAAAACCTCCACATATGACCGCGGAGCACACACATGGCACTTCAAATGCAATTTCTGTGCTATTTTTTCCACTTTGGGCATACAAAGTAAACACGTGTGAGAGTTTTCTGTGTAATTAGGTCTGGAGCACAGTCTGCCATGTCTCATTTGATATATACACAGAATAGTCCCAGGGATAAATGAAGAGTGTCATTATAAAATGAGATATCCATCATTTAAAACATTTCACACCTACTCTGACAAAATGATTGCTGCTTTAAGACCTCTGCTTATAGAATATTAACATTTTAGAGGGTATAATCACTTGTAGTTTTGGAAATTGATCAATGAACTTCAGGTAAGATGGATATAATTTTGGAATTACATTTTCTAATGCCTCCTCTGAATTGCTATCGCTGCTGTTGAGCCATGTGCTGACAGCAGTAGCGAGGGCATGGGGGTTACCCAAACAGAAAGTGACACCACTCGAGTGAAGGAGTAGTTACTCCTCACGATTCCCCAAGGTACTTTTTCTCAAGGAGGAGCGAGTTATGACCTTTCTATCTTCTGTGAATAACACAGCAAACAAAGCTCAGAAGTACTGGAGCCTCCATTTCCTCTCTCGATCTCCCCAGTGAACCATAACAAGGGCCACAAAGCAAATACAGTAGATGGCAATCATAGAAAAGACAGACAAACGGACCGAATCCCAGTAAGCCACGGCCTTCCTCCAATTAGTAGATGGAAATGGGTAGAAAAGGAGAGAGAGAAAGATGGAGAGTGAAGAAAAAGAGGTCGAAGAAAGAGAAGCTCCAAGCCGAGGCTCTAATTCAACCAGTCTGATATTGATTTATCTCCCAGCCTTGGGCCCCAGAGTGGCTGCCATATTGGGCCCACCTACGCAAAAATTTATACCTGCACTCTCTTAATTGAGTCCCCACTTTGAAGAGAGCCTCGACTGAGTCATGAACACTATCTCTCAGTGATGTGTCAACAGTCACCATTCCCACAATAAAGCAGCTTCAAAGACGTACACGTGACGCACGTGCAGCATCCACATCTTCTGATGTAAGAAAGATTAAAGTGAGACTTACGTATTTTCATGGCTTCTGCTTCATGTTCTGGTCAACATCAATTAAAAGGTATGTCAAAGGATCTAACCGCCGATGGAGCTGGTTTGGACAGCTTGTTAGTATCTACCATACTAACTACTAAAACCATTAAAAGTGGGCTTGTGACTGTAAGGTTTCCTGGTTCAAATCCCGAAGCTGGGAAAATCTGATAAGAGAAAGGGAATGACTTACACTCCCCTATCTCAACAACTACTGCCTAGGTGCCCTCAGGCAAGGTGCTTAAACCCTTATCTGCTTCAGTGCAGATGATGTAGCGAACACAGTAGCAGACTGTTGTTGTACTAGGTCAGTGATTCTCAACCTTTTTCATATCAAGGACCCCTAAGTTAGTATTTAATGAGTTTCTCTGTCTCTCTGTGTCTTTTAGACCCAAATGTGAGAATATTTTTATTGCTAGATATGATTTTGTCCAGAATTCCATGACTATATTGTAGGTAGAGAGATAACAGTGAAACTATGATCAAAAAAGTCATTCTTCTACATTCTGTAATTCTTTTAAATTAAATAATGGTGAAGTTTACCAATTCATCAATTTGCTGGGGACCCCCTGGAATCCCTTCAAGGATCCCTGGTGGTCCCCGGACCCCACGTTGAGAACCACTGTACTGTACTGGTAGTGCCCAAGCTGCCAAAACCACGACAGCAGTTCCTCTAACGTCAGCTATGGGTTAGCTCCAAAAAGTGTCCAAACTCCATGCAAGTCAATGGGACCACAACCCAACTTCTCACTAAAATTATAAAGTCAATACATTTTTTTGACAAGAGGTTATGGTCTCAGTAGTTAATTTCACTTCTTCTAATGTGTGTCCTTATGCTGATTTTCAAAATAATTGTGTCATTAATGGGATATAACAGATATAAAACGGGGTTGTTTTCCTAGTGATTGACAGGTTGCCTGTCCAGTGATTGACAGGTCACCGATTACAGGCCAATAGCAGGCGGTGCTGCGGCACTGCAGACGACCCAAACTCCACCCTTTGCCTCGCTTTGGCTGCTCTGGCTCCAAAAAATTTCAACATGGCGGCGACGGTAAACCCAATCTAAAATGCCAATGGGTGACGTCACACTCACTCCATCCATCTTTTTTTACAGTCTAGTGCCCAGTGTGAGTAACTGTACAAATAGGAAGTGTGGCTGAAAAAGTGCTCAATAATTTGTGCTCAATATTTATCATTATTAGTTATCATTCCCTTGATAAATAAAGATTAGGAAAAAAAATAGCAGCAGTTTTTAGCACCCGTAATTAGTTTGCAACTGGTTTTAATAGGCTTTCAGATAACTTCCTTGGATGGTAGCTGGTTAGCAAGTCACACCAGCTGAGTCTTTGATGAGTGTTAGAGACAGGCTGCTGGCTCCATGCTGAGGATGATGTTGTCTCTCCTCCACCAAGGTCAAAGGTCAGCCACTATAAGAGCTAGCCGCCAGAGCCACTGATGTTGCTATAGTGATGCAGCCTGGAATTTTCTAAATTTGTCACAGAATGGCCTGGCTTGCATCTCTGCTGTCAATGGCTCTGCAGTGCTGGAAAGGACCCAAGAGTCTGTTTTCTGGTTTGTTTATGTTTATGTGTCTGTTGTTTCACTTAAAGCTGCACTAAGCAAGATCGCACATTGGCGGCTCCAAATGGCACCAAGAAGTAACTGGTTGACTGGTTTGAACTTCAATACTGAGAAATCATATAACGCCAGTAAACTGCACACAGCAGGATCATGTTTACCAAGCCGGCCGGTCTGTGATGCTTTATATCAAAGGAAACTAAAGGATGAGAGAGGCAAAAGATCTAATGTTGATGAGTCCAGCTTTCTCTGGGCTGCTGTTTAGGAGATAGTTTGGATTTCACTCTAAAGTTTGGATTTTCCTGTGGCTGGAGATTTTCCGCCAGTATGCATACCTAAAACCAGAATTTCATTTGGGCAATTATGGCAAATCTATGGCGTCTCAATAGGGAAGATGGGATGCTCTCTTGTGATTTAGGCTGATAAAATGGTGTATTCTCACGTAAGCCTGGTGCAGCTTTTATTCAGGATATCCATCTCTCTTCAAACTGGCAAGGTGCCTAAACTGCAAATAGTGAGATTAATTTCTGTGCCACTAACCTGCTTAGCACCACCCTACTCTTCTTCATTTGTAATTTGGTCAGGTTTGGCTACAAACAACTGTGTTATTTGTAGCTGTTTCAAGGAAAACAACTGCAGAGTATTGCTGTGAGGGGGGTGGGGGGTGGGGGGACTTATACTTTTCAGAGTTTGAGTCTGAGTGGCACTTCCTACTTAATGTAAATAACTGTCAGTTTTTGGCCATCGCTGCACCTCTGTTTTTCATTACACATAAACATTTCTTGTCTTGTGGATTACTACTATGATCTGGCAGGGTTTCCTTCAATACACACATTTTGAAACATCATATATCTCTTTGCACAGGCATAAGGGGGAAGAAGAGACACACAGTGGTATTGCTTTGACAGAAACATGAATGCTGTATCCCCATCCAATGCTGAGTCACATGTTATTTATCTGGGAAAACACAGGAGTTATCAAAAATATGACCATCTTCCACCAGCCAAACACCCAATGATGGAACTATCCATGAAAGACTGGTGTCGTGTTATTATAACATTATTTGTTTTATCCAGGAAAGGGTTTTGCTGAGCACATGTGTTCTTTTTTAGCACTGTTCTGCTTTACACTGATACAGTTACACACAATTACAGTTGGGAGCTGCCCAGTACAACCAGTTTTGCCCAAGGGGAACTGCAATGGTAGATGTTGAAAGAGGGGAGAGCAAGAAGTGTTGTTCATTCCCAAATTTTCCTGTTGATCCAGGGAATCAAACCAGCAGCCTCCCAGTAACAAGATCCCTTGCCTTTAGGCTACTATTGCTGCAACTTAACACCCCAATAAGACACTTGTGTTTGCAGTTGTCTCTATATTGGTTTGGTTGATTGATACTATATCTCTCTATTCACTGAACAACAGTGTAGGTAGATTTGAAATACAGGGCAAATGATGAAAAAAAAAATAACACAAAAACAATAACACTGTTTTCCCTGAGGAAAACACAGCTAGTGGGCATTTGGATTGAAATAGTCAGAGAGCAGGCTGAGCTGTGAGAGAAATCGCTCTTAGGGAACAGCAGACTAGTGGGAGGAGAACAAAAACTGACCTAGCCCTGACTCCAGCTAGGCCACACAGACACAGACAGGAGGGATGGAAAAACAGCAACAGACAAAGAAAGAAACTACCTCACTCGGAAGAAGGAAGCTATTACTGGAGAATGATGGACACTTGCCAGGTTCAACTCCAAGTAGGTGCTGGACCTTAGCCCCCTTATCCCTGAATGTCACTCAACCTATTATCAGCTTCTATATTTGACTCTAATCAACCTACTACTATGGGATCAAATATACTGGATTGGTTCTAATTCCCTCTTCTATGAGTCCTAATGTTTAGCATAAAGCTGACTCACTGTGACCAGAGTACAGAGTGTACGACACACAATGCTTGTGGCTAAGCCAGGCATGACAGGAGCCAAGTCAAGCTTCATGTTTCCAACTTTAGCTGTGGTCACAAAGTTCGGTCACGCCCTCCATGATAGTCCCTGCTCGACTGTGCTGGTCCATCGAAGCACTTTCTTGATGGCTCAAGACAAAGGCTGTGGGGGTGTGACTGAAGGGAGATGAGCTTTTTACAGCGGAAACCCCTGAATTACCCCGCCCGTGGAGAGAACCTAATTAAACAGTGTGACAGCACAGTCGGGGCCACACCTACATGTGTGGTTCATGTTAACCGCGCCACGCCCCTGCCCAGCTGCTCACCAGGCAGGCCAGAGGAGAACGCAAGGCAGAAACTGCCAATGTGGCTCAGGAGTTAGCCTGTGTCAACCGAGCACGTCTTATTACCTACAAGTGCTAAACAGATGTTTGCAGGAGGGTCATGGTCATGTGTTGTTGCTAGAAGACCAGTGAAAACTCATTGCATAACATAGTATAGTGCTCTTTTGTTGAAAGTGAAATGTTGAAATGTTTTTCACCTCTAGCAACTGCTGCTCTGAACACAAGTAGGCGTACAGATGCTGTACAGTTCAACAGCACCTAGCTAGGTGTACAGCATCAACTCTTGCTGCAGTTTAAGATATACAGGATAACAACTTCATCATATTGTTTGTCATGCATAGATTAGTCATGGCAGTTGCAAAGCTTACACACATTAGCGAGACTGTAACACCGGGCGGGCAAGCATCACTCAATACGAGGTGAGAGAGCCCTGTTTGGTGTTTAAGTATCTGATGACTGACTGACTGATCGCTGACTGACCTGAATTTGGCTCCTGATACATCTTGTACCGTGGGAAAAACATGCTCTCAGCAGTCAGCACTGTTGGGAATGTGCAAAAAAAAAAGGTAGCCAACACACTTACACACAGCCTTACTTCACTCTACCAAGGTTTTTCAAGAGCTAAACTAAACAAAAGTGGGGGAAGTCAGGGTGAAAAACTTGTTGAAGTGACCAGTATCCAATAGACTATGTAAGTGTGTAAGAGGTAAGCTGGGCCAAATACCGTGGAGCAGAACAAGGAGCTGAAGATGTTTCAACTATTTCCTCTGTAGTTCCTGTGTTTACTACTTCCTGGTCCCACTTTGTCCAAGTCCTCAGGGTAGCAAAAAAGAAGAAATGTGCAATGATAGATTAGACCCAGGCATATTCAGATATCTGCTTGGACACTCATACATTTGCATCATACAACCACACACATGCACACACACACACACACATACTGTACACATATACATACACAAACTCAGAGACTCTTACACACAAACATGCACACACAGTTCATACGCAAATGCTCCAACATAATGATACATCTCTCTCTTTTTATCTCTCTTTCTGTCTGTCCATCTGTTTCTCTCTCACACACACGTGCACACACTCCTACCTTCCACCACCACCACATCACACACACACGCGAGCCTGTAGTAAAGACATATGGTAGCAGCGTCCTCATCATTACAGCTAGCCTCACTGTAATCTTTGTTGTTTTCCACAGCATCACAATCTCAGCTTCCACCACTCCCACACAAACCAAATGAGCGTACTCCGACCAGCTACAGCCACTATGGCGCTCAGCTGTGGCATGACTCAGGACAAAAACATAAACTATTTTCTACGTGAGAACACCGAGCGGTTGAAGCAACGAGTGTTGACATTTAGCAGTCCCATTTATCTCCAAGTAGATGCGAATGAATTCACTGATGCAACTTTCAATAAGTATAAAAGTCAGTTTAAAGAACGAGTGCAAGGGAGGTACCATGCTAAAAACTGCAAAAATTACAGGAGTTGTTTTAGATGTAAATACAAAAGAGAGTGCAACAACAAGTGCAACGGTCAGCAATACAACACAAAGTACTAGAAACGGAGAAAAGATGAAGAACACATGTCAAGTGGCATTGATGAAAGATAATCAAGCACAAACGCTCCTGGCACTCTGCTTTAATTGTAAAGGCCTTACATGACTGTGATTACTGATTAGATGCTTACAATTGCAATCAGTGATGTGATGTTCCACTGGAACACATGACCTCAGTAATGTAATAAAATCACTTCTAGTTACTTTTGGATTACATTACATCCACAATCAACGCAAACAATTTATTCAAATTTAAAAGACATAATTTGGATATTTTGTGTTCATCGTTTACAACAATCTACAACTATAGTCAATGCTTCTTCATTCTTGAAATGATTTCCACTGGCCTGGCTGCATGGCAGTAATAGGATGTGTGAGATTATATTAGTTTCTGTAATGTCAAAATCTAAATATCCTTTTCTCGTTTTCATCAGTAACTGTAACAGATTACAAAAGCCATTTTTGTAATCTGATTACTGTAATCCCATTGCATATAATCCATTTCTGTTCAATCCTGGCATGACATGGCACTGTTGCCATAGGGATTAGCTGAACTCTGTATGACCTTAAAATGATATACAGTAGATATGACTTGGCATTTGTCGAGTTTTTCTCATGTTTCTGCATGATTTGGCAAGGATAATACTGTAATATATAAAAAAGAAAAGTGAGATATCACTTGAATTCAAAAAAGGCCTGTCTATTAGAGTCCAGAGATATTCATATAACCTTTACATTTTATGAGAGTCCGGGTGTCCGTGTGCCCTTTTAAATCAGAAACTTCCAGAATCCACTTGACACAGTTAGAGAATCTCCTCACTCCACATTTCTTTGATAATAAAAGCATGTGTCCACTGGTCAGAAAAAAAAGATAAACCCTTTATCTTTCATGAGAAAAAGGGCCTTCACATCACTTCGATCATTGCCCTTTAAATGCGGGAGCTTCCCATTGCAAGCACCTTGCGAATGTGACGACAGCATTGCCAGTGGGAGAAGACACTATTGAGTAATGAGTGTTATAGTGTTATAGTCCCTGAAGCTGTGAGCAACCAAGTGGACAACTGTACTGTCGTCAAAGATGTTTTGAGGAAATGACAAGGATGTCCTGTATTACCTGAGAAGTTTGTGATTAAGACAAGCATTTTGTTGAGAAGTTGCACCACTAAACTAAGCGTAAATCATCTCTTAATTTACTTAGAAGTTAGTCACAAGCCTCAAAAGTCCTCATACCATCCTTTTACCGTTCCCAGGAGTGGAGATTAGACTGAGTGTTTGCTGGACTTACCCGTTCTCTAGCTCAGCGCCTTAAAGGTTAAGTGTTCCTGGGGGGATTCATTGTTGTGTCTCGTGGTTCTTGTCCTCTGCCCTACAAACTCCTCTATCTCTGTCCACTGCCTCTCTCTCTCCCACTCTTTCTCTCTTAGTCTCTCTGTCTCGCTCTGTCTCTGTCTCTCTCCTCAGAGCCTAACTGGTGCAGCCACCACTGGAGCCTGCTGGAGTAGGACTGCTGAAAGTCTTAACGTGACTGGCCTTTAAGTTTTTCTTGAGGAGAAAAAGCCCACATCCCACTGTCAGTCAAGCGGCGGAGCATAGTTTCAGCTGGGCCGCCATCCAAACAGACATGAAACTATTCTATTTCGGTCTGCCATATGAGCAGTGGCGCTACAAGTTTTCAGAGGAGGAGGGGGGGAGGGATTCTGTGGTGCAGCGTGTAATTGCAGAGTGACCAGTTATGGCGAGATGTAATTGCAGGCCTCATCAGATGGAGAGAAACTGCCAACAAGACAAGGTAAAGGACTTTTAAAAAGTCTTTGAAAAAAACAAAAAAACAAAACAGACCACATAAATAAATGAGGAGCTGGGATCCAGATGTGGCAGCAAAGGGAGGGAGGGGAGAACGGAGGAGAAGAAAGAGAGGGAGGGAGGGGAAAGAGGGCCAGACGAAGGAACTGCCATGGCAGCAGAATGAAATCCCATTTCTGACACGGTGAAAGGGTGTTTACCTTCCCAGGAACAGTCATAGAAGAGGGGAAGGGGGTTTGGGGAAGGTGAGAGGATGTCGAGCCGGCCTCGTGTTGTTTCTGGACCTTAACCACCAGTTCTCCTGGGTGTCTGGTTTCACGTCAGCCTTGGAAATGACTACCTTCTGGAAAAATTGGGAGCTTTAAAAATGAGGAAGGAAAATCAAAATATAAACGGCACTCGGCTGGTTCCCATTACCAGTGAGACTCAGCTGGTCCGGGGTTTGCTGCAGTTAATATTGCTGCATATTCTTGAGTGAATAATTACCATGTGATTATCTGAAAGGGGGCAGCTCCACACACACTCCCATGCGCTCATAAGGGCCTGCTACATTGTACAGAGTCAATAAATATTAGCTTTCACTTAAACCTGAGTGTAAACAGCTAATTTCCTTACAAATTTTACCTCATTTCCTGGCAAGCGCAACAGGAGAGTGCTCAGTCGCGCTGAATGTGTCAGAGAAGCACATTGCTGTGTGTGAAGGTAATCCTCCAATAGACCCCATTATTTAATACATTAAAAGGAAGCAGCTTCCAAAGCCAGTGGTTTTGAAACAAGAGTTGGGTTTGTGGTGTAAGATTCTGGGAACTGGAATAGGGGCAATCCTTCACTTTGGATAGAGGGGTTTGCTTCTCTGTCTTTCTTATACGAACCATCTAATTTCCAACTGGAAGGGCCCCATGAGAAGCAGCTGTGTGCGATTAGGACTGCTTTTCTCATTGGCATAGTGGGATTGTTAGATTGCTGACAAAAGATGCTTAGAACCCACCCCGAATCAGCCCTCAACCTCTCGTCCCCCTCAATTATCAGAATATGGAGAGGGGTTTTCTTTTTTCCTCCCCAGTCATCCAGGAAAAGTTTCCATGCGGATTCCAGCATGGCTCCGACTTCAGCGCTGATTCTCTCCCAGACAGACAGAGACAGAGAGAAAGAGAGGAGAGAGGGAGAAAGAGAGAGCGAGAGAGAGTGCATGAGTGGAAAGACTGTAAAAACAAATGACAGATGAGGGTTGTAGGGCTTGAGGGGGAATGGAGCGCAAATCCCCCTTTCTGTTTATACTCCAATAGCATAAGTTCATATATTAGTCATACATATTCTTTCATCAGGGAAATTAATAAATCATACAGTTGAACAGTTGGCTTTATCACAAATCATTCATTGCTGTGAGTGTCTAGTGTGGAAACGGCATGTGTGGTGTTGTTCTTTGCTGCTTTGTATCACATATTGTTTGTAATACATATAAACCAAGTGAGACTGTTTTACAAAAGAACGTCTTTTTTTTAAGTTCTGACATCTCTTGTGTGCTTGTGCATATGGGTGTGATGCGCATCGCAGCAAATATCCTGTATTTGCTCCGGTGCACACTTGGCATTCATCCATGCAACCAAATAGGATCAACTGTATCCTGTTTTTCAATTTCACCCTTATTGGATGGGCTCATTACCCCTTCAACTTCCAAACTTACAGCCCATATTTGTCATCCTAAACTGATCGGCTTTTTCATCCTCCCTTGAACTAATCCTTCTGTTTTATTTCTCTCTGTTCAATAGATGTACAGTACTTAAAATAATTTTTAAAAAAAACACAGTTTAACCATCCATATTTACATTGCTTTGTGTTTTTTTTCTTTCATTTAGCTTATTATACCTAACATTTTGATCAGGTTGATATATCACTGTCTGGAAAATGACAATGGTGTTATTATGTATTTGTGTGATAGTCACCTGCTCCAGTTCATGAGACATTATGGTGAGCTTCTCTTTCCAAAGCAATGCAAATTTTATTTTCTTTTTAATCCTCAGTTAAAGGCAGATTTCTCTAAAGATATAAATATAAAATGAGTATGGAGACAACTGCAGACTTATTATTCATGTTCATATTCACCAGTGATGTAATGTTCACTTTTACTTTTTTGTGCATTTCTTTATAACCTTTATCCAATGATTATTGACTGACATAATGTTCTTCAGCAAGGACCTGTTCACAATCACACACTGAGCTCCACACAGAGCTTCTTCCACTGATGGCCACAGGAGCAGATGATGGTTAAGTGCCTTGCTCAAAGGCTCCTCAATGGTAGTTTTTAAAGGGAGGGGAATGTTTCTGAACCTCTTTTCCCGCCAAGATTTCCCCAGCTGGTCTGGGATGTGAGGTTACAACATTTGAAGTTTGTTCAGAGAAAAGAACAAATCTTTTGACTCAGTTTGTTCGTATGACGCATTTCATGTAGTAGGGGGTAACCTTTGTGAGTCATGGACTCCTAGGAGCTGACTGTTGTGTGTGCCTGCATGATTTGGTTGTAAAAAAAAAAAGATCACTTTCACAAAGGCAATTTACCACTTCCCATTAACTCTCATTCAAAACCACAGGTTTCTATTATTAACTGGTGCATGTGCTCCATTCATGATTCACCTATAGTAGTTTTCAAAAGGTTGTTTCTTTTACACCTCATCCCTGTCCATGGTGCCCTAAAAATGACGTAATTTAAAAGTCATAAAGTAGCAACATTTTGTCATTACTTTGGCACTTGTGTCATTGTTGTCTTGATTTTCTTTTCCTTGATTTTTCTTTTGTTCCTTTCCTTCCTTTATTTTCCTTTTTTTATGGATGAGATGTTTATATAAACCCCACGGGTTTTCTTTGCTCGTTTCGTTTGCTTCGTTTCTTTCCACTGATTTTATCATTTGTGCAAATAAACTAAACCTAAATCTCTGTTCAGCCAGTCTCAGTGAGCCGGGCCAGCTGAACAGCAACACTGCAGGTTCTGGAGGAGCTTGAATGAACCGGTGACCAACAGTTCATGAGTTATCAACAAGAAACTGTATGTTTTGTCATTTGAGTCAGACTGTGGAGAAGTTTGCAGTGTGCCCCTGCAACTTTTGTAAAGACAATTATATTGCCACCTATTGGAACGCTGCTGTAAAAGCAAGAGAACCCCAAAAAAGTTCACTCACCCAGCATATCGTTTGGGTAGACACTCATAGATCCAACTTGATAAAAGTCATAATATTTGACAATTAAAATAAAATTGTCAATTTGTCAATCATAACTGGGGTAACACTGTGTACAAAGACAGCCTGGAGAATATGAATCTAGCCTTGCAAGCAACAACCGCTCATTATGCTTTATGTGAATGTTACTGTAAACTGTCTGAAATGAAATGAGAGATCCTCTGGATATTTTTGAAGAGTTTAAATGCAGCAAGAGCAGTGCATGATGTGTCAGTGTGTGCTATGAAACTCTGAAAGCTGTCCATGTCTCTGCACAAAGACAAATTCCTGTACAATGTTTGAACTTGGCGAATAAAGTGATTCTCCTTCTGATTATGCTTTATGTGAATATTACTATAAACAGTGTCTGATTGAAATGAAGTAGCAGACATTTTCGCCCCCTGGAGCTGCGGAAGAACAAGTAGAGTCTGACTGCAGGTGTGGCTGCCTTTTATTGAGCAATAACCCATGCAGCTTTTTTGTCTCAGATTTCTTGTATCAGTGATGAGTTTATATATCCATGCCAATCTGAAAAACTGCCAATGTAACCGATGCTGTGAATGGTATAGACTTTCAAGTGTTTACACCTGGATTGTCGCTCCATACACAGTAACCCAAACTAGGGAAAATGATGGTCGGTGCAGTGCATGACTGTGGTTTTGGTTTGGTTTTGCGAAATTATAGATCCTCTAGTTTCCAATGAGTCATAATGTCAGTATGTGAGAGTGTGTATCAAAAAATGGGAAATGTTGTCAAATGTTTCTTCAGTGTTTACCCAGTAACTGCAGCACATAGAATGAATTACAAATCACTCTATTCCAGTGAGGCTGTAGTTATGCCATTGGATATTATTTATGGATATGATTTAATAATATACAAACCATAATATATTATGCTAGAATATTATATTAAGAATATACCCCTCTTTTATCCTCTAATACAATCAACCTCTCAATCAACAACCTCTTTCTGCACCTAAATGCTTTCAAACCTTTTGAAGAACAACACAAGTACCCCAAACCCGAGTGTATCTAAAATACATTTTAATCTTGCTGAAATTTGTTTTTCACAATATTGTTTACAATATTAATCTGTCTTCGTTCTCTTCGTCCTCGCTCGGTTCTTCTTTATCGTCTCGAAACAGAACTGTACAATCATGTTCATGTAAATTGTTCTACATCAAGGCACAAGACAACAGCCGTTGTGGGGGAGCCTTGGGTAGGCTGATCTTTAATGGCGTCCCTCTGGCACACAGCAAAACAGGGTACCCTCGGGGGGACAGGGATGAGCCAAAGGGAATCATGGGAAATGTAGGAGAAATGTATGGATCATAAATGGGGGGGGGGTCGCATGGAACAAATGTGCTCTAAGGAGGTGAAAGGAGGGGGGAAAAAAAGTGATAACCACTGCTGCTTTCATTTTATTTTCCGATGAAATTCATGTATAAAAAAGAGGAATCATTAGGATGTTTGTTTTTTTTTCTTCGGGAGTTCATTTTGTTCATGTACATAACCAAAGTGCTTTTTTTTTCTTTTTTTTTTCTCTTATTTGCCAAAAGCAAAAGGTTCACTAACAGGATGGAAATGGGACGAGAAGTCCTGTGGCGTCTTTCCGTAAGAATGTGAGAGAGTGGATAAAGGGCCGGTTCAATGAGTATGTTCTGCTTGTTTTTGTTTTTGTTGTTTTGTTTTGTTTTGTTTTTCCCCAAGTATTTTCTGATGTTATCGCGTCGAGTTTCAACTTCTGTAAGACAGAGACAGAGAAAGAAAGGAAGAAAGAAGGAAAGAAAGACAAATATTGGTTAAAAAATTAAATGTAAATTCAAAAGATAACACAAAAGGATATTGACATGTTCATAATAATGTACAGTAAATTACATATCCTCATAGAAATAGTTTATAAAGGGTATATAAAGGGTTCAGAATTCAATATCTAGATATTGATAAATTATTGATAAAATATAGGTACAATATAGAGGATTCAGTCTGTAAAGGTGTTATTTTGTCAACCCAGGAGTCAAGTTGCCCCTATTATCCCCCAAATTTAAAGTAATTTGCTTTAATTTTTCTGCTGTCAATCATTTTGTCAGGACTGGCTGTCACTCTTTCAAATGGAAGATATCTAACTTTGGGATGAAACTCTTCACATGATGATTCCACCACATGAATTCAGAACTCAGAGCAGAAGAAGAGAGTATTCACCGTGTCCCTGAAGGCTGCGGGAATGCTCACATCTGGGCGTTTCTCCTCCGCCTGCCGAAGGCCTTGGAGCCGACGTTGGTGGGGACGAAGTTGCTGTTGCCCATTCCCCCCGACCGGCTGAGGAAGTCCGCCAGGCGGTGAGTCACGCAGGTTGCCGTGTTGCAGGCTCGCTTCTGTGCTGTAACGCTGCTTCAGGAGAGCAGACAGGGGGTTAACGCCGAGCTCTGACTCTCACACACACACACACACACATACACACAGGTATGGCATTCACACACATACTGCCACACCTAGGTCTACTGTACACAGACGCACTCAAAACACACAACGTCTCTGCACAACACTGTTCATCCTCATCAGCATTTACTTTACTTTGCAATACTTGTACACTACCAGTCTAAAGTTTGGACACACCTGATTGAATGTACTATGGTTTCATTATTGTTGATGCCTATGCCTAAAATATAAGATAGTTTTGATTTGTTTAACACTTTTTTGGTCACTGCATAAGTCCATTTTTCTTGTTATTTCATAGTTTTGATGTCTTTACTATTATTCTAAAATATGGAAAATGTATCCAAACTTTTGACTGGCAGTGTATATGCCAAGAAATACATGAAAATAGGATGCACAGAGTGATATTACAAATCAAACATGCAGCTTAAAATATCAGTTTAATCATATATTTTCTGCAGTTGGTCATATTTCTTACCTTGGGACTCGACGAGAGCTTCAGAGATAATTTCAAAGGCTACTATCAGATGCTCTAAAAACTATTCATGTCCATATTTGGAAATTAGCGTACTGTATACTGGCAACGAGCAGACAAGGCAACAGGGGCCAGGTCCATGAAAACCCACTGACTGCTTTAAAGTATCCCTAAGAATGAAAATGGGCTAAGGCTTCCTGGTAGAAAAATAAGTTTATTGAACAAGAAACATGGTGTCGCATGAGTGGATCATTTATTATGGTTAGATATTACTTTCGTGGTCCCTCTCAACTCTTAAATTTCAGGGGCTTGGAATGCCATCAAATGATCGGTTGCACGCACACAGAAATGAATCAACAATGTCTCAGCTGGCTCCCTAAAATGAATTACAGATATGAGAACTAATTCTGATTGTCTGAAATGACGGGGATAAATCATTCTCTGCCAAAAAAGAGGGGGAAAAGGAGAAAAAACTGAAAAGTTGGTTGCACTTAAAGGTCTTTTCTTCTACTGGCAATCAAGCAGGCAAACTCAACATGCACTGGGGCTTTGCCAATCCAAAAAAAAAATTAGATAAGGAAGAAACTGGGATGAGGGAGAGGAGAGGAGAGGAGAGGAGAGGAGGAGGAGGAGGAGGAAGAGATGCAGGGAAGGAGAGAGGGGTTAGATGCTGTCAAACGTCTCCCCGTAGCTTGCATAGCTGTCGCTCTCAGGCGCACTGCGCTTCTTGCCGGGCGTTCCCGCTCCCACGTTCGTGCGAGGGAACGTCTGCAACTTGTGCAGCTCCTGAGACAGTTTGCCCAACACACAGGTGCTGAGGTTGGAGCAGCGCTTGGTTAGGGGTCTGTCCATGCTGTCGGGGAGGGGACAGACAAAACACATGCAGAAAACAGGCTCATAGACATGGGAAAACATGCAGGTCTAGTAGCACACGCTCTCTCTCTCTCTCATTCGTTCTCTCTGTCTCTCTCTCTCTCATGCATACGTGTTAGTACACCTCTCTCTCTCTCTCTCTCTCCAGCAGCATCCCTTTCTCTCACATGCATTTCTTTCTCGTGCCGTCACAGGTATCAACCAAACAAACAAACAAAAAATCCCCCCACCCCCCTCCCCATCCCACCCGGCATCATGCTTATTCCCTTCAGACCATTCAAAGAACCTGTCATCCCCCATGCTCCACCCCCAACCCCAAACACCACCCCTCCCCCACATCCCCCCAACCCCCCCTCTCGTCGTATCTTTTACACCCACAGAACAAACAGAAACCGGTCGCTTTCCACTGTCATGCAACTCCACTAATTGACATCATGCACACTTATTCGTTCCATTAGGCAACATCCCCGGCAGGCAGTTCTCGAAATAGTAGGCCATTCAAACAAAGTCAAAATCAAACTCATCCATGCGGGAGCAGGGTCATGACAGAGAATATATATATATTTTTTTGTGTATTAATATCTCTTCTTTGAAATGAGAATCTTTTTTTTTTGGTCTGTAGACAAGCACATACCTCTACATCTGACTCAACCCAAGCCAGGTGCTAAAAAACATAAGACGCATCTTCAATGGTGGCATTTGGTGTTAGCTTAAAGAATACAGTCCCTCAAAAGACACACAAGGTCCAGTGCGGTGGCCCCTAGAGAGAGCTGTCCATATCATCATAGTATTTGGGGTTTTATTTCATCAATTAGCTCTACATTAGTTATGACAGTCAAACCCTTCGCTGGTGTTCTCTGCGCAGGGAAGAAGTGTTAAGCTGGTTAAAAAAAAAAAGGTTAAAATCAAGAGGGGGAAAAAAAGAGAGTTGTCTGTACCTATTTCCTTCGTTCGCCTGCTGCTCCAGCTCCTCCGCTGTCATCTGCACAAACTCCTTGACGATGGCGTTGAGTAACCTTCGCGCCTCGTAGTCCGTGAGCGTGACTCGGTCTGACATAGACTCTATACCCGGTCTGAGGTGGAGGGGTGGAGGGGTGGAGGGGAGGGGTATGAGAGAGAAGGAGGTGGATGCATTGAGATCAGCATAAATCCTCTGCTGGAATTATCACCTGCAGTTAAAAGGGTGGGGGGGGGGGGGGGGGGGGGGGGGGGGGGGGGTTGGGGTGGGGTGGGGTAGGGTGCCGGTGGAGTGAGGGAGCGGTAGGGTGGGGGTTTAGGGGGTGGGGTGGTGGTGGTGGTGGTGGTGGGGGTTTGGCCACTACGTCACCGACACCGAGAGGGTCGATGACGTCTAAGTTGGAGGGCCCCCGGCCAACGCAGGGAAACAATCTGCGGAGAGTGCCCCATCTAAAAGAGGGCCGACGTGTGACCGGCTTCAGATTTATGACAAAATCAATAGCTTCATGGGAACAGCGCTGGGAGTGGCTTGAATGGGGTTTTATATAAATATATAGATCTCATTTATCTCCCCCTAAAGTAAATTACACTTGCTTTTCATTCATTTTACTTTCTTTTGTTCTTTCCATTACAGTCGCTGTTTAACACTCAAACCTGAGTGCACTTTCATCCAATTGGATTAAAGATGAATAAGAGGATCTGCAAACTTTTATCTATTGATTAGGACACTAAAGTTAATGGGATTTGCTGAACAGCTAAACTAAGGGAAAAAAAATAAAGTATGTCATTTAAGGGACATATTGTAAAGCTGAGCTGAGCCAGTATCAAATCACATCATAATTTATTCTGATTAACCTAAGCAATGATATTTACACTTTATGTGTACATGCATACATACATGTCCTATTATAGATATGTAGAGGTGTTACTACTGTAGACTGTAGACTGATGTATCTATGAATGAATGAATCAGCTCCTCACATACAGTGCTGCTCCCATATCTTTCTCTTCTAGTAGCACTGAAAATGCTTCTTTGTTGTTACAATTACAACAAAATCTACCTTTTTACCCATTTAGTGACATGGAAATATTCATTCCACCTTTTGTTGGGGTGCTTTGGCTTTCACCCTTGCACTCCTTACTACTGGTTACTTGCAATACAGATGATTTAGGAATTTAAGTTAATTCTACATTTGCACTCATGATAAGTTGCTATGGATAAAAGTGTCAGCTGAAAATCCTAAAATGTAAAATGTAAAAGTTGAGTGTCTCACCTGGCAGGGGCGGCTTGTGAGCAGTACATCTGGCAAATGACCAGGGCATAGGCAACAAGGAAAGCAGAGATCTTCAACATAACCATGGTCCCCTACACAGCAAGAAAGACACCCCCCCCCCCATCAGCTCCATGTACACACAAGACTGCTGCCACTCACATTCACACACGGCCGAAAGAACTTCTCAGCCGCTCTCAAGAACAAGCTCCATCACCTGAAACATGCATTCGTCTACACAGCAAAAAGCCATCGTACATCTAGAAAATAAACTCGCAATATCGTAGCAGATGGTCCTCCTGTGCTGCTTTGAAGAAGTGGCTTCAGAATGGCTTTCCGGGGTGGTGAGGACAGCTCTGCCTCGCTCAGCTCGCCCACCTCAGCTTGCCACTACTTAGCTCGGGTCTCCTGCTGGATATCCATGCTTTTATCTCCACACAACTCCCCTTCAAAACTCATCAGCCTCATAACAATCCCCCCCCCACTCGTCTTCTGCAAAGCACACTGTTCCTCCAGAACGTCCAGGACCAGTAGTACAGGACAGGTAGTTCTCGCTCATGTCGTTGTACTGCAAGTTCCGAGTAAGACATGCCTGGAGGTGGGGGTGGGGGTGGGGTGGGGTGGGGGTGGGGGGAGGGATGGGGATTCGGGGGGTGGAGGGGTGGGGGGGTAGGAGTTGGGCGGGGGGGTCCTAGTCTGTGGTTCAATGCATGTAGCATTAGCTTGCGCTGGAAGAGGAGGGGAGAAAGGGGGGACTCCAAGCTTGCCAACTCCCTGGGGGACCGGTGCATTAGTGTAATGAGCTGCCACCACTCTCTCTCTCTCTCTGTCTCTCTCTCTGTCTCTCTCTCTCTCTCTCTCTCTTTCCTCTCTCACACACACACACACACTCTCAAACCCGCAGGTTCTCCATCTCTCCTGCTCCCCTTTTGCTGTCCATCTCCTCTCTCTCTTTTTCTCCTTCCATCACCATTCTCTCTAAGTCTTTCTTCTTCTGTCTCCCTCTCACTTTTGAGTCTTTCACTAAGCACCTCTCTCTCTCTCTCTCTCTCTCTCTCTCTTTGGCTTCCAAGTAGCAGAGTGGACCCTCAGTAAAGGGGTGCTGGTGATGCCGGTGACCCCTGTGGCCACACTCCAATCCCATTACCAACACCATCGCATCACCGCGGTCTAACACAGCGACCCGTCCATATCCCACTGATTACACACACATGCAAAGAGCATATCACATACATTTACAGTCAACCTGCCATCCCAATACAATGCCCATCATGTGAGTTCCATTTAAAGTCTCCACTTACCTTCAATGATAATCACCAGGCAAAAAAAATATATCTCTATGTATCTCTATGCAAAGCGCTATAAGTTGACTTTCTCTCAACTTGAAGAACAACTCTTGATTCTGTTGCATGCAGCGCCAACGCACCAGCCTATATATCCCACCACTTGGATTTGTGCATTGACTGTGTAGGTGTTTAATTATCTGCCGTCAGCCAATGGCGTGGCTCTGATGCTACGGCGAGCCAATGGGACGCCGCCCCTCAGTCCTGGCACACTAATAAGGGATATGGCTTTGCACTGACGTCATTGCTCAGTCACTAAGTGCCCCATTCACAAAATCCACCAGTCATTTGAACCATTTGCTATCCCAAATTTGCATTGAGGTCATTAATTAAATAGGAGGCAAACCAAACGGGTGGCCACGGAAAAACCATCACCAGCAATAAATATTTTAAGAAGCTTCCAAAAATGTTACATGGCATGCTATTTCTCAAATGCCAAATCGATAAGCCCCCCCAGCAAAGCACTTGCAGGCGGGGCCATCTGCTGGGGAGGGAGGTATACTACACACTCCCGGGCAGTTCATTCATAACAGTTTGGTTTAACCACCTCAGAGGATGGCACCAGCTCAGGCCAACACGACACCCACTGAGCTGCTTTTAAAACCTGAAGCACAAGCAGTGGGCCAGTTAGCAAGAAGGGATAGACTAACACCTGGAAATCACACAGTATAGGCAATTTAACACCATGCAATCAGCTTATGTAATCAGTTTGTTATTGATTTGAACGATATATTCTGATTTACCACATGCAACAGATTCATGTTATTGATATATCACATACCTAACCATATATTTCAACCTCAGCTCGGAGTAACAATTATTTTAATTTCCTTTCAAATTAGTTATCACAAGGTATTTAGCATATTCTCTAATTGAAATTTTGTAATTATTGGCCTATTCATCAGCATAATCAACCTGAAACATCACTCTCATTTCACACTAGCTATTACTGGTTACTGTGCACCCACAGCTCCTGTTTTCTTGTTTCCTCAGCTCAGTGTAAGTATTAAGTGTAAGTATTGCAAGTATGACAACTTCCTTCCCCACAACAATGGAACATCACACAGTATTGAGTTAAGAAACTGATTCCACAGTCAGTCCATTAATGATCACTGCCGCCCAGGGCCTCCTCCCACACACTGAGCAAACGAGTTGTCCTCGGCAAGACCAATCGATGACAGCCTCCGACAAGAGCCGTTTCTCAAAAGCAATTACACAACTGTTTGTCGTGCACCATCGTCTCAATTCCCTTCCTTTTCATTAGTGTGCATGACAGCATGACAGCACGCATGTGTGTGTGTATGTGTGTGTGTGTGTGTGTGTGCGCGCAGGCCTAAACCTCTGCACACAATGAATGTGCGCATTTGTAGGTGTGTGTAAATCTGTATCTGTATGAATACACTGGAAGTCCATAGTGCACAAAATGAATGACTGAAGGTGTGTGTGCCTTTGTGTGTGTGTGTGTGTGCATCTGTCTGTGCACTTGCCTAAACCTCACAATGCACACAATGAATGGGTGCGTTTGTTTGTAGGGATGTGTGTGTGTGTGTGTGTGTGTGTGTGTGTGTGTGTGCATGCATCTGTATCTGTAGCCTATCTGCACATACTCAAACCTCACTGTAGTATATGTTTTTAGGTGTGCACGCACCCCTGTGTGTGTTTATGTGTGTGTATCTGTGTCTATGTGCACATAATGAATGTATGTGTTTATATTATGTCTGTGTGTGGCCACAAGTGTGCATGTGTGTGTGTGTGTGTGTGTATGTATGTTGGATTATATGTCAGAAGCAGAGTGAGGGAAGGGGAGGGGTTGCCTCTCCTTGTCTGCGTCATAGAGGAACCCCATTAGACAGGATGAGCCTTTTAGTGCTATTGAGCCACGAGGCTCGCCCATGTCAGATGCTAAATCACTGCTGAATAGACGCCCAGGGTCTCAACCCATATCTACCTACATTCCTACCTTCCTACTTACCTTCCTATGTACCTACTTACCTACCTACCTTCCTAGCTACTTACTTACCTTCCTACCTACCTACTTGCTTACCTTCCTACCTACATACCTACTTATCTTCCTACCTACCTACCTACGTACAACCATCCTACCTACTTCTTACGTATATACCTACTTTCCTACCTACATATCTCCTACCTAGTTACCTATTTACCTAGCGGAGCATGGAGAGAGCAAGAGAGTTTGTATGTGTATGCATGAGAGAGAGCGTCTGTGTGTGTGTCTGTGTGTGTATAACCGAAAGAGAAAAAACATTAAAAGAGAAGTTTCTAGATGTACTGTATGTGTCTGTGTATCGTCGTTATTAGGTGAAGACCTTGTTTAATCTAACTTTGATGATATGGATCAATCAATTGAAGGATTACATGGCTCCTCTGGGTTGAGGAAGTTCTACGACCTCTTCGGCTTATGAAAACCTTTCAAAGCCCATTGGATAAAGTGAAAAAATGCATGGTGGTAAAGTTAAAAATAAGGCTGTATTTCTTAGTTCCTGACAAATTGACATTTTGGAGATACAAGGTTTTCACTCTACAACAGTGATATGTATGTATGTGTGTGCGTATATGCGGGTATTTATGCCTACGTATGGGTGGGG
>NW_027283503.1:0-16643 GCF_046629955.1 Centroberyx affinis | reverse complement strand
GACACACACTTGGAAGACCTTTTGCAGCTTGCACTTGATTTGTATCACCTGTATGTCATTAAACCATGAGCATTTACTAGTGTGAGCTACAACAAAGACAACATCTACATCACGCTGAAATATCTGATCAGTCTGCAGCTGAGGACAATAGAACACAGTCTTTGGCTCCGTTTTTTGATCTTAATTACATAAACAAATGCATGATTAAGAATTGCAGTTGTACTGAAGCTCTGCGCCAGCTGTTTGAGGCAGGCAGACACAGCTGTATACATGTGTCTTTGCACACTAAATCAAATGTCCCATTGTGCTCATCTGGAGTGAATTAGGCGGAGGGAGGGAGGGGGACCTGGAGGCTTTGATATACAGAGGAGGAAATGGGTAATGTCCTGGAACCACATGCAACATCCTAATAGGAGCTGGTGATTGATAATAAAGAGATAGCCAGATCATCTCTCTCTTACAACCAGTCACCTTTTCTCTCTCTTTAATCACCTCACAGCCTTGGAATAGTGCAGGAGTTAAGACATGTCAGTTTTTGAGCGAATTGTTATCTTCTTTCCTGAAACACTATAACCAAGAAGAGCAACAGTCCATTGTCTTCTTACAGATTGTATCACCCCCTCCCACCCCCTACCAACAAGTTACAGAAAAAAAAGAGCATGATTTTATGGGGAATGTGCGGGAAACATAAGACTGTACAATCCAAGCAGTTGTAACCTTGAAATGAGAGAGCTTGCCATTGAAAGGTTGTCAGTTTGAATCCAAGAAAGATGGCAGAATTTAGGGAGCCAATGAAAAGTGGAAACTGGAGAGTTGCAAATACAACACACCCCACTCCTTATGAATTCTGTTGTTGTGCTCTTGAGGAAGGCATTAAAGCCCCAGCCACTGGAGTGGAGTTGGTCAGCGGCCAACAGAGGAAATCTGTGGTTGTACTAGGCAGCTCCTGTGTGAATGTGTAGCAGGGCGTGTCTGAAAAAGCGAGACTCTACCCAATATCCCTTGCCTGGGCAAATAAAAGTTAAAAATAATATTTAAAGTTTAAAATATGGTAAACTTTAAACATATTTGTAAATAAATGAACACAGATGCTTGGTTAAAGCGAAAATTAATTCAATTATTATTATTAATATTGTTGTTGTTGTTGTTGATAATATAGCTCAGCGAATGCATTAGGCAGAAATAAAGCAGCATACTGTATATAACTGGGTTACTGCACTTAAGTCCAAACAGACCAAGACCAAAACCAAAACCGAAAGATATGGCTTTTCATTCATTCATTAAAGGGCATCAATCATTCCCTTTGAAGCACAGCCGACCCTGTTTGCAAGGAACATAAGAAAGCCAATATGGAGAGCAGCTGGTCAGTTGGGATGAACATGACATGCTGTTTGTTGGCGGAATAGAGAAAGAAAGGAAAAACGAGGAGATAAAAGAGTGAAAACAGATGAGCTTCACGTTCAATATTCAAAATATCTCTTCACACTCTCCCACACATTTTAATGAAAAAGAAAATACATGCTGCATTTTTTGAGTGACACACTCAAAGACAGCTACAGAAATACATCAGTGCATCTCCTTTGAACAATTAGGCACACCACAGCTTTAACAAGAGTCTTAGGGCATTCTGTGCTGTCACGTATTTGTCAGAAAAAGTGCCACTTGAAAGAGAAGGCGCTTTGTTTGTACATGTGAAATTCACACAGTGGACAACAAGCTGTGACTTGTCTCAGACAAATGCAATAAAATTAGGCTTATGGAAAACGGAATGCAAAGACTCACCACAATTAACTTAAATCAAGAAATTAAATCAAGTCCCTTTGACTCAAGGCATGTGCTCACCGCATACGAGGCTGGTACAGGTTTTCATCACAAATTATCCGGAACAGAGCATTGCTGCCCTCTGGTGTGGTGTGGCATAATTACCAGGCAGCATTTGCTTGTCAACCTGCAGGGTGCATACAGTGATATTGGATTACTACATTTTGTATCACACTGTCCATCCTGTCTCACAGGAAAAGTCCTAATAAGGGGGTTGATATTAATCTGTAGCTGATAACTATAACTGATGATTACTATCTAATCTCATTTCCTGCTGTGAGTGTAAGTGGGTGAATTACACACCATGTCAATTAGTTTGAGCTTGAACGTCCTCAAGATCTAGTCATGAGGCCGTTTGGGTTAATTTGAGTATAGTGTACTGAATTTTAGTTAGATTCTCATTTTCTTTCTCACTCACTTTCCTTCTATATTATTATTATTAGCAGTAGAAGTTAAAAAAAAAATGGAGAAAATGTGTGGCTCAAAGCAGTTGGAAGTATGCTTGCTTAAAAAGTTTCATTTATTAGAAGGAAATAATCTGTTTACAATTTGTACCCACCAGATATCACTGTTCACTTTCTGTTCAGAGAAATTAGAATATCTTAATAAGTAAAAAGAGTATCAAGCTTATAACAGCCTCTGTGTCATAATCCAGGGAGAAAATCCATACAGAAGCCCAATTCATATTTAAACCAATTCATATTTAAAAGAATGTACGAACCCACAAATGACTAGAGGATCAGACAGCAACAGACACCTTATCTGAATGTTACAGCGCTGAGTGTGTGAGTGTGGCTGGGCACTTCCCATCAAACATTTAGCTGAATTAGACCTATGATACCTCCAGAAGGCTGAGCAGGAAGTTCTGGGATCCCAGAACCAACCCCCTCGACACCCATTCAACATGAACACAGCTATAGCCACCTACATTGCCCTGTACCTTAATGAGGCTTATCCCTATAGTTATAGATCACTCAATAATTTCTAAACACGCTATTTGTCTCAACAACATACATAGGCTTATGGGACAGCTGATACTTCTGGCTTGAAATGAAAAAGTCTGCTCAGCAATTCAGAAACCAAAATCGTAACACCAGACAGTAAGCTACTGTAGCCTACATGTAAGGCAATTATACCAATAAATGTCTTAATGAATAGATCAATTTAAACTTGGTGTGGGGTCTTCTGAACGCATGTAGAAGTAGAGAACCTTTTTTTTTGGAGATAACAAAAACACTACTACTAGGTCTACTACTAGGCCTAATAATAGCTTCATAATAGTAATAATAATTGAGTGATTTATTTTTTTTTGCTTTAAACATTTAGACATTTGCAAGAAGGCTACATCATTTATAAATTACACAATGATTATATAATTGTAAAATGTTATTTGCCCAGGCAAGAAATGTTGGGTAGAGTTGCTCCTTTTCAAACAGGCCTTCAGACATTCACATGGAGACAGAGGTGGGCCATAGGGGCTTGAGTGTTTTCCTTAAGGGCACTTCAGCAGAATTTGAGAGGGGTTTCTTTTTAACAATAAAGAAATAGTGGGAATACCATGAATGTGCTAGCTTTCAGCTAGTCCACATATAGGTCAGTTCCACTAGTTTTAGCCAGCTAACGCTCATTAAGCTAGCTCAAAAACAATTGGCCTGTAAGAAAAGCTGGGCGGAAACAGTGGCGGCAAAAAGTGCCTGTCAGCATTTAGGATGTAAGTTACCTGACAATCAGAGTGGTAAGAAACATATGCAATCAATAAACACCAAAATAAATCTAGTGAAGCAACTGTTCCTTAGCTATTTAATGTTAGCTACATTTTATGATTCATTTAGCAAAACATCAGCTGCCACCTTACATTACAGATAACAGTAGTGATAACATTCGCTGGCAGCTAATGCTAGCTAGTGATATTAAAACTAGCGTTAACTTTTAAGCTAGCTAACATTATCTAAGTTGCCTGTGGTGAAGATCTAAATCCTCATGCTTTTTGTTATCAAAATCCCCTTTACTATTTTTGCTGCCACTACAAGCTAGCAAAAAAAAAAAAATGCTACCGTCATCTGCTATTTTGTTACACCTGGTTCTAGCTAGAAAGGCTATACAAAATTGTTTGGAGGATATTGTATTTTATCATTCTGACAAGTCCTACATTACATTTGGACTAGTGAAAATATAGTTAAAATGTAATCGTGACTAGTGAGATTGAGTGAAGACTGTAAAAAAAGATCAGCTCAAGGAAGAGTGTAGGAGAGCTTTATTATAATTTTTTTTTTGTGGAACAGTTGGTCACGGGACAAGGAAGAAGTGATTAATGGGGATGGAGAGTCAACTCCAAAAGAGTCAATTCGCGATTCCATCACGTCGATTCTGAGAATCAATTCTACAAATAAATGAAATTGGAGTCGATTCCTGACTCTGGAATCGTAGAATTCATTTGTAATTAATTCATTCTGATTTAGGCCTATCTATAGCCTACTAACAAGTGGGGAGGGGAGAGGGAGAAATTCAAGGCTCATTCGTTGAATGCCAACCAGCGTAAAAATTCAATTTTTGTGTTGATTTTCATTTGGAATCGGAATTGATTTAGAAACGGTTCCATCAATTCCATTACAAGGAGTTACTTTACTAACTAGTTGCTTTACTAACACTAATTTGCATAAACCAAATTATTGAACAATGCAAAGAAACGTATTTGGAACATTGGAAAAAAGAAACCAAAAGTCAAAGCAAATTAAAATGTTATCTGACCCTAAACAGAGAATATAAATTAGCAGAATATCTCTCTAATGTCAGAGATAGGAAACAGAGACAGAGCCTCACCAGGTACAGGCTCAGTGACACCAACTGGCAATCGAAACAGGACGACATAAGAAATCATGGCAACCAAAAGAAAACAGCACATGTGGTCACTGTTCGACAGGTGAGGTCGAGACGGAGATGCACTTCCTCATAAAATGTGAAAAATTCAAACCAGCCAGAGAAATGTTCTTTAACAAACTCAGCTCCCAAATTCCCAACTTCAAAGAGCTGGATGACAAGTCCAGACTAGTAATTGTCGAGAAGGAAACACAGCAGATCTGACTGCACAATATGTGTTAACCTGCCACAACCTGAGGAACAGTGAGTGACCAACACATACGCACATACACATGTGTGCACACACACACACACACACACACACACACACACACACACACACACACACTGTACCTTCATGCTTTGGCAACATTTTTTGTAAACTTTCATGCCAATAAAGCAAATTGAATTGAATTGAATTGAATTGAGTTAGAGTTGGAACTGACTCCAAAAAATGTAGAATCGTCCATCCCTAGTGATTCACTTTCTTTTCACACTGATTAGCCCAAGGAGGGCGTGGCTTGTCACAAAAAGGGCGTATAACTTCTGAACGGATAATTGGCCCAGTTAAACAATATGGGGGCACAGGATAATTCTTTTCCAGTTTAGACATAACCACCCTGCCAACTTTTCCAAAATAGCAATAGTAGAAGGGCAGCCCTAATGGCCACTGAACAAACAGTGCTGATTGGTCACGTGGTGTTACAATAATTGGCTAAAATGCTTAAAAGTGGCTAGAATTTGAACCGGCATAACTCATATCTCATTTCAGGCACAGTCATGAAAATGTCTGCATCTCCTGATATAAAACAAGCTAGTACTGGGGCATTGAAGAAATTATTAACTTTTGGTGAAAAAGTTCTACTGAGTGCTATCTAGTTCTGACTGTTGTGCATGTGCCACAATTAAAGATATTTTGAAATACATTTTTCCATACATCGCAGGCCATTCACTCCTATTCAATTCCAAACAACTCCTGAGACATCTGATTAGGTCGGTAAAGGTAATCCATCACTGTGAACGAGAGGCCATCAAATGTGTCAAGCTAAAGCTAAATTTTTCTGGTTCACCACATGTCCGATTTCTGCTTTTACCTCTCTAAAATAAAAGTTTCAACCACGTTGTTTGTGGTTATCTTAGGACCTGCCTTCTGTCAATCTCAACTCATGCTGCTGCGGACTACTGATTGCTGTCTGCCTCAACGCCTTTATTGACTGATTGATTATCCATAGTTGCCTTCTTTTTTCTGATAATTGTTTTGTTTTTTTCTCCTTGATGTGCAACAATTTTGGGATGTCATACATTTTGTTTTTTTGTGACACTGTCCCTGCCTTATTGGAAAAGCTGACTTGGGTGTTGACAGCTGCAAGGTGGACCTGCCAGTTGCATTCAGCCGAGGCCGAATTTTGACTGCATGCACCTTGTTGTGTCTGTTTCTGCTTGAAATATGAACCAAGCCATGTTGTTTTGAGAGCCTTAATGCTTTTGGAGTTAGAAAGAATGCTCAATATGTTCAATAAATTCAATAAAAGTTTGTTCAATAAAATTTTCATTTCATTTTATTATTATTCTTATACTTTTTCTGTGTGTGTGCGTGACGGAACATAAACATTTTACTACTCCAACTCACATTAGATAGTATTCCACAAATACTGGTCAATACTGAGTAGAATTTCAATGAGCAGTCTGTGGAGTATAGTCTCTCTCTTAAAACATCACTATTAAGTTTTACTAGTAGCCTCTTTAAAATTATCAACAATTTATTTTGAATAAATTATAAATGAATTTTAAAAAAAATACCAGCAGGAAGCTATATACTAATATTTTTTATTTGTTTTATTTGTTTACTTATTGAGATAGGTCTACTCCAAGCTCATGTTCAACAGTGGCTATAATGCAATAATAGTTTGGCTAGTAGTGACTAATTGGAACAGTAACTAATTATCACTCTTATAATTGTTACTATTATAATACTATTACTAATCCTTATCACTGATCCTTCAGACTGGATTAGTTACAGTTGAAATCCAAACATTACCATTCTCAGTGTTTCCTCTGTAATTTTATGCAGCTGTGGTGCTTGGGAGGATAATTCTAGTTTGTCCCAGATCTGTTGCTGTTTGTGTCTATGTTATTTTTCAGGTTGGGGGTTCATTAATCATGATAAAATCATTACTTCTAAAACATTTGGACTACACTTTTTTCAGTTTTTCAGTTGTTCAGATGATAGTAAAACTAAATTACAATGCTAATTTTAATTTCATTTCATTTTCCTCTAGCAGTGGTTGTAATTTCCTTTCTGCTAAATTAATACAGAGGAAACACTGATACCAGTACATGACACAAAGACAGCTGTGATGCACATTCATAACATTCATATGATTCAAATAGAAAGCAATTTCATGTGCAGATAGTAAAAACGGGAAAGTATGTGAAATATGTATAAACGTTTCTAGGAATACTGAAAAATTCAACTTCTACTAAATAATAAAATATCAAATTCATGATAACAAGAATGGTTACAAGTTATCTTTTCAATATATAAATTCTATTAAATTTGCAATAGCGCTCAATAACAGTGGGATTAGTCACTAGTTACAAATCAAACAAAAAAGTATTAGTGCCTGCCTATATTTAGCTACTACTAAAGTCAGGCGAATGAATGCTCAAATGTCATTCCATATCAGTGAATGCAATCGTGATGCACAAAAAACGCGGAAGCGAGTCAAGTTTGGTATCTTGACACAGACATCTCTGGCCAATCCAGAGCAACCGTGAATGCTGCTAAGGGGGAGAAGCACAGAAGTGACCGCTAGCTTCATGTCAACGATACAGGCATTACTGAATTAGTCAGAACGGGCATCTTTGAGGGAGAGAAGGGGGCTGCTGGAAGGGATTTGGAATTAATCTCTGTACATGTGAATCGATCTATATATTTTTTATCGATTGAGGTTACCCAATTTAAGGACGAAAAGCTCGGGAATACCAACATCAGCTGTAGTAGCTAGCTACCGCCATCTCTCGCAGTCTGAGCGATCGCCGTGTCTTCCATACCATGGGAAACGCTGCCACCGCCAAGAAGGGCAACGAGCTAGAGAGCGGTGAGTTGGGGCAGTTGCTTGGGATAATGATGTTTTATGGTATGATTCGGTGTTGTCGCTTATCAAGCGTCCACAAACTAGCTAGCTAGCCCGCTAACACTGAAACTGGCAAAGCACTGTGCTATCTGGCAGCCTCAGTAAAACAGGGGAGGGCCAACATCCCCCGCACATTCATCCCACCAGCGTTGTAAACATTCGCCCTTTTAGCTGCTGTGCGATAAAATACCATGCTACGAAGTGGCCGTGATTTCTCATCTGCAGATAAAATTAGTTGAAGGCCTAGCTAGCAGTAGCAAGAGACCCCTTTGGTTGTTGTCATTGGAATCCCTTGGCTGTAAGTTAAGGGGGCATTGCCCGTGGGAACCCTGACAGCTAGGAGAGCTGCAAAGCAAAGTGTATCGATACATTCCATATTGGTAAATTTACACATTGAAAGCCCTTTTAAGCAGGAAATGCCGACTGGATCGCAAGTAGAATCAAGTTTGTTGACCAGATAGCAGGCTAATGCTAGCTGTAGGGGGGATTAGCCCTCAGAAGGCCCTGTCATTCCATCGCCCCTTGATGGTAGCTTTCCTGGCCTGTACACACACAGTTAGCCGTGGCGTGTAGTCGCTCCCTATGGAAATCCCTGGCTAATGGCTAAAATTTCCAGGCTAGCATCAGCGAGCCTCCATGCGAGGGTCGCTTGAGGAAAATGCAGACAACGCTCTGGTGTCATCCTCAAATACATGAAAAACAATCAGGATGTGAACTATGGTTGCAGCCTCTTATGTTGTATGCATAACTAGTTATATCAGCTGCAAACTTTGCAATGATGGTGGTGATCTTAAATATGTAGCAATAAACCACAAACCCATGAGGAGTTGTTATAAATAACTATTCATTTTTCCTTGAAGACTGCGTGGGTCTGTTTCTGCCTCAGCCTTCACCACCACATTTTATTCTCGGCTGCATAAACAAAGCTTTCCCTCCGTGCAGCACAGTGACCAAATATGGTGAAGAAATGACAAATGCCCTCTTTCCATTCATAAAACTGGGCCCTACTACAAGTCTTCCCAACATACACACAGACACAGTCACACACACACTGGAATTATCTCACTCGTTTTTTTTATTTAGAGCTC
This sequence comes from Centroberyx affinis, assembly GCF_046629955.1. NCBI lineage: Eukaryota > Metazoa > Chordata > Actinopteri > Beryciformes > Berycidae > Centroberyx > Centroberyx affinis. Next base: position 7,741 of record NW_027283503.1, on the reverse strand, counting down.
TTTTTAATCTTGCTGTGGTAACGGTCCACCTAGGCCCACTTCTCACACACAGTTTGTCATTGACTGGAGCAGCTTGTCATCAGACCTTCGTCAGAGGATAAGGGGTATTACAAGCTTTGAAAGGTTTGACGTAACTAGGCCTAGGCCAGGGTTAATTTGCGATTGTATACTTTGATGTATGCAGCTGATAATCAGTGAGCATCCAGTGTTATAAATCAGAAATGTTTCCCTATGCCTAATTGAGGTGTTAACATTAAGGCAGTATTTGCTTTTTGTTGTATCTGCTAAATTAACTGCATCAGGTCCTAGGTAGGCAAAAATAATGGCTTACAGTTAGTCAAGTTGTTTGTATTTTCAATTTGCAACAGAAACAGCTGACATGCACCTGCATTTACACTCTTAAAAAAAATGCAGAAAACTATCTGCGGTCAGTTACGCACTCGGGTTGTTTAAACTGGTGTCACTTTATGATGCTGTGAATATGTTCTGCTGAGATTTATTGGGTTATTGAGAGAGACCAGGCACAGTGAGCATTGCCAGGCAGAGACACTCAGGGAAACAGAGATGACCAGATCAGCAGTGGCTCCCATATTCCCAAGCATTTCTTCTGAGTGTAGTTATGATCCCTGGATTCCCAGGCTGTGGCTGACTGTTAAACCTGTTTAAGCTGACACTGTGCCCTGAGCTGCAGATTTGGAGTCTGGAGTATAGCTGCTCTCACAAGACGACCTGGTTACCTATATATGGTACCTGTGTGCACTGTATGTGTCTCCTGTATGTGTCTCCGATCAGCTGTCCTAACCACCTTGCCAATATCCATTATGGAAAAGCCACTACAGCCACACTTGGCTAGGGAGATAAACAGTTGTTGTCATCACACCTACTTAATTTCATTCTGCCTATGAATTTTGTTTTGCACTGAAACGTAACAGGACAAATTAACATAATTCTACTGTGTTTTGCTTGTCTGGATTCTGGTGTTGCTGTCAGGAAGGCCTGGCTAATTGTGCTGGCATCAGACGTTTCATTTGTCCTTTCAGGTACAGTGTTTTGGAAAACCTTGTGCGCACAGGAGGACTTCTTATTTTTCAACTGCTAAGATTCTCTGATTGGATAGGGAATATCTAATCACTATTAAAGTCATTTTGATTGGTGCCCTGTAATGCATCATGATTTCAAAACTACTTCAGGGAAAGCAGTTTAAAGACTGAATATCAAGGTAAAACAAAAAGCCCTTTGGGATGAGTTTCAGGAACGTTTTTGGGCAGACAAGGCTTCCACTTTACTTCTTACAGTAGGGTTTGAATGTTTTTTCTTTCCCCCAAGTATTCAGTGCTTTTTATCCTCTCAATCTGAACTGATATGCACGACTGAATTTCTGCCACATGGCATTTTGACATACCTGTTTTGTGAATCTCTGACACTTCGACAGTAGACAGTCAGTCTAGATTTAAATTCCTCTTACCGCAGAATGTCAACTCTGTTTTCGTTCCTTCCTTCTTGTTGCTTTATTCGCTACATATGCTTCATGTGTGTTGATCTGATATACTTGTTGTTAAGTACATAAAATCTATCTATCTTTCTCTCTGTCTTTTTTCCGTATCATCCCATCCATGTGGGTGATTGTTCCTGCAAATCGTTGGTGATCAATAGAGACTTTTGGTATGCTCATTCTTCCAAAAGATGACCAAAATGGCAGAACAGCATTGGTCTCATTGTGATAACTTGCTAGAGATGCTTGCTTTCTTGTGTGCTTTGATAATAAGTCAATGTTTTTGTCATCCACATTCTGTCATTCTGGATATCTGCTGTCTGCTGTGTTCCCCATGTAATGTTGGTTTGTCCTTGCTTATCATTTTAATGCCGTGTGAGTTTCATAGCCTTCCCTAAAACAGAATTATAGTACAGAAAGTGATGCACAAGAGCTCAGTGCTCAGAGAGATCTCTCCTGTGATTTCTGAGAGATTTTTTTCCTTCCCCTCTGAATTACTAAATAACAAGAAAAGAAACATATACTGAGTCTCTTTGCATCATTTCTTACTAATCTGCCTGTCTTGGATGTTGTTGTTTTGTGTCCGTGTTTTGTCTTATCTTTAGAAAGAAAAGATGTGATATTTTTAATATCCCATTTAATATTCTATGCAGATGTGAGTTTGACTTTGCCCGTGTTCTCCTCTGTTGATTTACAATTTAATTTCCATGCAGTTTCTCCCTTTCCCCTTTCTAGTACGATAGCATTGGTCTTTTTTGCCAGTTCCATTCAAAACCCAAATATATTTCTTAAGCCAATATTCCAGTTTGTGTGATAAGTAATGTATGCTAACTCTATCTTGTCTGTCCTCCCTTTTAGTGAAAGAGTTTCTAGCCAAAGCCAAAGAAGACTTCTTACGGAAATGGGAATGTCCACCACAGGTGAGAGTGATGAAAAGCCTTGCAGTTGCAGTTAATGTCTGAGGTAGCTGCGTCTACAAAGTAGGCTAACATACTCTGTTATTTCCACAGAGCACAACGTGCCTAGATGACTTTGACAGATTAAAGACCCTGGGCACCGGCTCATTTGGAAGAGTCATGCTGGTGAAACATAAAGGAACAGAGCAATATTTTGCCATGAAAATACTGGACAAGCAAAAGGTCAGTGGCAGTGTGCTCCCTGCTTAGCAGCTTATCTTTGGCTTCATGGGATATTTTCAAGTAATCAATAATGGGAGTGCACCTTGGAATTTTTGGGTTTCGTGGTAGTGTGTGGTGACACTACAGGTTGAGTGCCGCTGAGGTATTTATGTCATTGTGATCTGATTTTGTTTTTTCTACAGCCAAGAACCACCTGCTAGGCTCCTCCCAAAATTGACATTATTGCGTGTTTTCTTCTTTTCATAAATGAAATGGGATGCAGCTAAAAAAACAACAAACTAACAACATTCTCGATGGTGGTCTGTTGCTGGTTTAAGTGACATTTGCCTGCTTTTTATGACTTTTTGTCTATTAGGTGGTGAAACTCAAGCAAATAGAACACACATTAAATGAGAAGAGAATATTACAGGCTGTGAGCTTCCCCTTTCTCGTCAAACTTGAGTATTCGTTCAAGGTACAGTGTCAATTTCTTCATTTAAGTATTGAATTTGTTTTATTCATTTGTCAGCTAGGTATTAAGTGTCATTTTACTTTTCTCAGGACAACTCCAATTTGTACATGGTGATGGAGTATGTTCCAGGAGGAGAGATGTTCTCACATCTAAGACGAATTGGAAGGTTCAGGTGAGTAATATTCTCTACCATCAACTTGTCGCACAGTAAATACATGGTGTCATCCCAAGGAATGCGCCCTTGATTTAATCTATTGTTTGCTGCTGTTTTGTTCTGTGCTCATATCTTGACTGATTAGCTGTTTAAGATTGCTTGTGTTTTTGGCAACTGTGAACACCATTGTCTCCCTCTCCTCTGCAGTGAACCACACGCACGATTTTATGCCGCCCAGATAGTGCTGACATTTGAGTACCTCCATTCACTAGATCTCATATACAGAGATCTGAAACCTGAGAACCTTCTCATCGACCATCACGGCTACATTCAGGTGTGCTATGACTTGATGGATGAATACATAATGCTACTGTGTCATGGTTGTCAACACTTTGCCTATGTACAGTATGTATGCTCCTGACCCCTAGGTGACAGACTTTGGATTTGCCAAGCGGGTAAAAGGCAGGACCTGGACGTTGTGTGGGACACCGGAGTACCTGGCACCAGAAATCATTCTCAGCAAAGTATGGAGGTCCTATAATGTTGAGCTCAGTCACACGTGTCTGAACAGAGAGATGGAACAGATTATCAGATGTCATCAGTGCAGGAACTGCATAGTTTCCTATGTCTGTACTGAAAGGAACAGTCCACCCTAAAACACTTGTAACACTTAAAAAACAGCTAGTGGCGATGTATCTTGCATTTCTGGGCCCACTTTGTTGTTTGGTGGTGTATTTTTCTTATTCCCCTGGATAACTGGCCAAACGTACACAATGTGACGCCATGTTGAGGTATTCCAGCGCAGCTACAATGGAGTTTGACAGCAAAAAATGTTGAGCTAACTAAAACATCAACGGTAAACATCAGGTTTCTTCAGTGTAGGTCGGAAATTAGTTACTTTTTGTTTAATTTTAAGTCAAATCTTGGTTTAATTGTGTTTGCTTATTATGAGTAGTAGAAGTATTTTATATCTGTCCTCTTTATTCTTTTTAGGGCTATAACAAAGCTGTGGACTGGTGGGCCCTTGGAGTCCTCATCTATGAGATGGCAGCTGGCTATCCTCCATTCTTTGCAGATCAACCCATTCAGATCTATGAGAAGATTGTGTCTGGAAAGGTGAGCGTGTGTGTAGTCACTGTGTGAGGTGTTTGTATTTATATATTTCTGCACTAACGTCTGATTGAAAACGGGCATAAAAAAATGTTCTTTACATGAAAATGCACTTTCTATCTGTAGTTGTCTTATATTTTAGGAAAACATTAAGTATATGTCTTGGTGTGCATGTACAAAGTTCTCATATGTTCACAGGTGGGAAGAATTCAAATTACAAATTTTAAAATGAAGCCAAACTTTGATCCTTGCAGGTGCGATTCCCGTCCCACTTCAGCTCCGACCTGAAGGATCTGTTGAGGAACCTGCTGCAGGTCGACCTCACCAAGCGCTACGGCAACCTGAAGAACGGCGTCAACGACATCAAGGGCCACAAGTGGTTTGCCACAACGGACTGGATCGCAATCTACGAGAGGAAGGCAAGACACTATACACATTTCGTAGTGACACCTAACAGTATTACCCCTGTAAAACCCAAGCTAATTATTTATTGATTTGATGATATTGATTTTTTTTTTGCTAGTGGTAAAATTCCTGGCTATGATGCTGCAACAGTAGTTTTTTTTTTCTAGAAAGTAATCTGAAGATGGTTTATCAGTCTTGTTTTGTGCTTGTGCGTGATTAACATTATTTGCAGGTGCATGTAACATGTAGCATGTAACACGGGGCTTGTATGTTTTTGTTTGTGTGTTACTAGTGATGCACAACTGACCAATCAGAGCTGTTCACTTGGAAATCGTCCAGCCCTGGTGCTGCCTCTGAGGCATCTGTGGCACATCCCATGTACTAGGGATGAGAATGATAATGCATTTTTTTTGATTAATCAAAATGGATATTTAGCCCGGGCTTTAATCTCATTGATCTGTTGATCTGCTAGGTTATTGTACAGTCATCATCTGCATTTATTAACTTCAGTCTGCCCTTTTCTTGTAAAATGTGTCCCTCATCCTGACCTCTCTTGCTACGATTTGGTACAGGGCTAATTAGTAAATTCATATTTCAGCACACCATTTATTTTCATACCCCATTTACTGTCGCCCCAGTGTTTTAGAATAATTATTGCTTTCAGAATAAATGCTTCCATTAGAAAAATACAGTGGGATTCTGTGATATAGAAGTTACATAAAAAGCAGAATTGTCAGCTAGCTTTATGGCGTTATAGTGTTATACTGCAGGTTTATTGCAGTAGGCTATTATCTAGGCCCAGTTTGGCCCCCTGCATGTTTTCTTAACAATTGATTAACGAAATAGATGCTCTAAAAACTAAATATCCTTTTTGATTAAATGATCAGGTTAATTGAATTGGAATCTTGGAAGCTAAATCTACAATAATAATAATATTAATAATAATAATGATAATGCTGTCCCTACATGGAATTACATTTTTGGGGATAACCATGGCACATCTGGAGCCTGTCTCTGTGTGGCTCTGTGCACATGCTTCTCTTTATTTATAAAACATGCTAACTGCTGTCCTCCCATATAAACTAAAGAACATTTTAAGTGGACTGGCAGCTTTGAAGAAATAAATACACAAAAGGCTTATATTTGTGTCATGTGAGGCATACCTCTTAAAATGTGTTTTTCTCTTGCAGGTGGAAGCCCCATTCATACCAAAGTGCAGAGGCCCAGGGACACCAGCAACTTTGATGACTACGAGGAGGAGGACATCCGTGTTTCCTTAACGGAAAAATGCGCAAAGGAGTTTGCAGAGTTTTAGGACGTGAGACGTGGATATATCAGGGCTAAAACACATGAAATAAGGGGATCTTTGCACTCTTCTAAAGACTTGGGATGGAGCAGAGACCATCATTTTTCAAATCTACTACATAGTCCCTTCATTCCACAAGGCTGAATGAGGTCGCCATGATCCTTGGGTGCCGATAACCTCTCACTGTCACATACACCTGCGTATTAAAGCAGACACATCACCTTTTTCTTTTTTTTTTTTACCTACCCACTTTTCTTTTGTTTTTTTTGTTGTTTTTTTTTACTTTGAAGCAGTTCTAGTCTTGGATGTTGTGCTCCCCTTTTAAAATGTGATATTTTTTCAATTTATGAGGAAAAACTGAGACAATGGCCAATATTAGTCCACACATTGTAACTGATTTGTCTGTGGCAGTATGACACACAGTTGTGTGGGTTGTAGGGTATTGCCTCTAGTTGTCAACGGTGTATATTTATGGTCTGTTACAGGTCCACATTACATTGGCTATTGTAAAGTTTTGGCCAGCTTTCAGAAGTAGTATTTGTCCTATGTGCATATCTGTCAATTTTGTAAGACATTTGAACACGTTGAGTGTTTAAAGCATGACCAAATAGAAAACATTGGATGACACAAGAAGAGAGGCTCTTTCCTTTCTTTGCTTTTGCCTTAGAGAGCCAAGTCCTCAAACCCCACAGAACATCCATTCACTGTCTTCTTGGTATTCTGACCCAGTCACAGCAAGCCATCGCAGAAAATGACAAACCTTGTTACAATAGTAAAATGCAAATCTAGTTGTTTGTTTTTGATCCATTTGGATCTGTTAGTTACATGTAAAATTTGTCATTTGGTATCACTATATTTTGTTGCTGTGTCTAACATTATATTCACATTGTCCCTAGATTCCAGGTCTGCTGATAAGGATCCTTTGATAAGAGTTTATGGAGCAATGTGACTCCAGTAAATGAAAAAGAGTGAAATAAAATCCTTTTCAGGATTTTTATAGAGTGTAATGTAAAGTTGATCAGTTCAATGTGAATAGTGTTGTGGCTTTGTGCCTCAGCATTGTTAGTGAAATCTTAAAGAAGTACACAATTTATAATAATGTATTAATGCAAAGATGTTTTGAAGTATTCTGAAACAGGAACACAAAACTGCAAATTTTCCCATAATTTCCCTGTTGCCGTCCCTAAACCCTTTTTATTTCATTCTTATCAAAGAATGTAGATTTGCAACTTATAGGTATGCATATTTGAAAAGCTTGATTTCAAGGTACAGTTTTCCTCACAATACACTGGCTAAAAACAAGACTGCTCCTTTGTATCACATGTAACCCAGTTATTGTTCAGCTCATTACATTATACGTATATGCATTGTTTCATATATGTTTTTATTTATACACATTAGAGATGCTAATAAATTTTATTTTTAAAAGTGTCGAAGTTGTGTACCTTTCCTTGAATTGTGACATTGACTTGTATGCCATTCAACACACTGGTGCACTTGAGTTTATTTGTTTTAATGAACATGGCACACTGACATAACAATTGAACAGTATTACCGGCGAAGTCATTGAAGTAAAATGAACCATTTAGTCTAGAGTAGTGGATGAATATCATGAAGACACACTGTGATTCCTATTATTTTAGGTGGCATGTCAATATCAAATGCTTATACATTAATACTGGGT
>NW_027283502.1:0-7479 GCF_046629955.1 Centroberyx affinis | reverse complement strand
TTAATTAATTTTAAGGGGATTTGCATGAATTAAGGGGTGAATTCATGTAAATGTAAGGTGATTTTAAGGGATTACCGGTTCGTAGAGACATCAACGGCATTCACAAATTCACAATATAAAATAAAGTAGGCTTCATTTTATTGTAGATTGTCAAGTGGAGGTGGAGAGTGTTTTTACTGTTGTGTCATTCAATTTAATACTATGATCAATCTGTAAATCTTTGGGGGGGGGTTGATTATCGGACAGAGTAGACGATACCTTGATCTGCTGTTTACTTCATACTTCTAATTTAGACTACTGCTAATATTCCGGAAGCTTTTCAAGGCATTTTCAGTGTTAGAATGTACTTGTTAGAATGTAATATGGCTACCGTTACGCATAAATTGTCATTGTGTCAAAGTATTTTGAGTATCCAAATGTAGGACACATACTGAGTAGTACCAAACTGTGTGATTCAGGCTTTGAACACTTGAGAAATAGATGCATCACAGCTAAAAAAAAAAAAAAAAAAAAAAAAAATACAACTCAGTGACAGTGAATGCTGTTGGAGTCCTTGATTCATACTCTATGAACCATGTAATCCCTTAACATAACCTTGAATTCACCCCTTAATTCATACAAAATCCCCTTAAAATGAAAGAAGGGAGTTATTAATGGAGGAGATCCCATCAAAACCACCTTACACACCCCCTTCATTTTTGACGCCTTACTTTCTAATTTCATGTCAAATTCAGGGAGACAGCAACTTTTCCATTCATTTTTCCACTTCATAACCCTGTCAACCTGCACAAAACGCATGAAAAATCCCTTAATTACTAGTGTCTCTGTGAACCAACCCATGAATAAATCCCTTATAAACCCATGATACTAACCTTACTTTATGGTAGCCATACCACATTCTAACAAGTACATTCTAACACTGACAATGCCTTGAAAAGCTTCCGGAATATTAGTAGTAGTCTAAATTAGAAGTATGGACAAAGTATGAAGTAAACAGCAGATCAAGGTATCGTCTACTCTGTCCTCTATCATCATCCTCTTACAGATTGATCATAGTATTAAATTGAATGACACAACAGTAAAAACACTCTCCACCTCCAATTTACAATCTACAATAAAATGAAGCCTGTACTTTATTTTGTATTGTGAATTTGTGAATGCCGTTGATGTCTCTACGAACCGGTAATCCCTTAAAATCACCTTACATTTACATGAATTCACCCCTTAATTCATGCAAATCCCCTTAAAATTAATTAAGGAAATGATTAATGGAGGAGATCCCATCGAAACCACCTTAAACCTTACCTCCTTACTTCCTAATTGAATGTCAAATTCAGGGAGACAGGAACTTTTCCATTAATTTCCACTTAATAACCCTGTAAACCTGCACAAAAGGCATGAAAAATCCCTTAATTACTAGCGTCTCTGTGAATCAAATCCCTTATAAACCCATGATACCAACCTTACTTTATTAAAACTAATATTTTTTTTGAATGGATAATAAATGTTCATGCAATGGAGAAAATGGAGAAAGGACATTTCAGGGATAAAAACGAAGGGGGCTTGGTTACATAGACTGCAACAAAACACAACACCACATTTGTTTCAAAGAGGTTCGACCCTCGTTATGGCTTATAGTTGTTACTATTATTTATTATTTCCAAAAGCAGGCTGAACAAGTAAACGACAAAGTGGAGTGACCGTACAAATATGTGACCTGTCATCTCGAATATGCATGTTTTTCATTTGATGCGGTTTCGTTCAATGCAGTGTAGAAAACGCATTGACTGAGCCTTGGAAAAAAAAAAAAAAAAGAAAAAGATCTCAAGTTCGTTACGAGGAATGCGATCTAACGGGGTTGCGCGTGACGATGCGTTGGTGATAATCTGCAGAAACACATGACAAGCAATTAAAAATCACCTTAACCAACGCGTTTTGTATCGCAAAGGCGGCCACACATCCATCGTGTGTTCACTCAACAAGTGCAAAGCCGATATCGGTACCGGGCGAACCCGTCACATCCGAATATGTTGCAAAAAGATTTCGTCTTTTATTGTACCGGACAACACATGCAAACAAACCGGACACATGCAAAGGCATCGGAGCGGGAAAACACTGAATTTTATACCTTTGTCTATCCGCGGGGATGTCGGATCCATGTCCAGAGTTACAAAGGGGACCGGAGGGTTTGGCCCATGCTACCGTCCCCTCTCTCTCTCTCTCTCCCCCCACCGTCAGTATACCGGCAGCATATGCAACGAGAAGACAAAACGCGATCATGGAGAAAAAAGAAAAAAAAGAAGAGGGGATCTGATAGTGAAAAGGTGCGGAGACACAGAGGAGGACGCCATCCCAGGCTGAGGCTCCGCAGCCTGCACCCCCCCCGGCACTGAGGAGGAGTTTCTGGCTCCGCTCCGGAGAAAGAGGCGGATCGCCCCCCCCCCCCCCCCCCAAGTCCACATCATATGAACTCTGCTGGAATAGGAAATCACCGGGTCCCCCCCCCCCCCCACACACACACACACCCCTCCTATATATACAGCAGGGGAGGGTCTTGCCCCGCCACCTGATATGTTTTATAGCAGCTATTAACCTGCTTTATCTATTCGTGTCATTTTAAAGCAGTGATTCTCAACCTTTTTCATATCAAGGACCCTAATTTAGTCCAAATCAGGTCCCCATTTGGAGATCATGTGATCGTCTCTTGAACCCAAATCTAATATTTTTATTGTCAGATATAATTTTGTCCAGAATTCCATGACTATCTGTATTGTAGGTAGAGAGATAACAGTGAAACTATGATCAAAATAGTCATACTAATACATTCTGTAATTGTGTTAACTTTTAATTTGAAGTTTAACACGTCATCAATTTGCTGCGGACCCCGTGGAACCAGCTCAAGGGCCCCCCGGTGGTCCCCGGACCCCACGTTGAGAACCACTGTTTTTAAAGCGCAGCATGCAGTAGAACAACCGTTCTCATGGTAGGGGAGAGCGGGGCATGTTGTCACACTTTTTACTCTTTGGTGCATTTCTCATCAGTGCCTTACTACTGAGATACAATATATATTTTCTAGCTAGACTAAGGTCTTTTTTACATTTTGAATAATTTACTGGAAACAACATTTATTAGTACTGATGAAATGTCACTTGACAACTTGTGACAACTTACCCCACGTCACGGAATGTTGTCACACTTGACGGGGCATGTTGTCCCATAGAGTGTGTTTGTGCACTCTATTCCATTTCCTCTGAAATACAGTATACAATAATAATATGAAAAACATACTCTTGTATTGAAAACAACACACTTCATCTCAGAAATCAACACCCACCACACACCAGGTAAAATAACCCGTCCCTCACCCATCCTGGGATGCACAAATTCAGGTTCTGAAACAATTTCTAAAAGAATCATATATTAATGTCCCAAAATCAATGTGACAACATGCCCCAGCCAGGCATTCCTGACAAAGGTCCCTTCCCTGAGCACAGAGCTTCACTAAACCATTCAGATCTATTATCAGGTTATAGCTGACCCTTGCTTTTATGTGTCACAATGTAGAATTATTTTGATTCCTTTATAAGAAAACAATGAGAAGAAAAACATTAAGGATTTCATTATTTACTTTCAGGTATACAAATTGCTTTTATGTTATTGTGTTTTGACTTAGACTGTTGTATTCAACATAGGTAACTTCTTATTAAGAAATGAAACAATTTTTGGTAACACTTTAGAATAAGGGTCACTAAGTTAAGGGTTAGTTAATGCTTAATAAGCATTAACTAACCCTTAATTAACAGTTAACTAATGTGTAATTTACTAATGGTGTTCATGTTAACTAAGGTATTAATTTATACATTATTTATTACTTTATAAAGATGACTATTAAATAATGTATAAATGTATAAAATGAACACCATTAGTAAATGATTATCAGACACATTAATTAACTGTTAATTAAGGCTTAGTTAATGCTTAATACGGGTTAGTTAATGATTAAGCATTAACTAACCCTTAACTTAGTGACCCTTAACTTAGTGACCCTTAACTTAGTGACCCTTAGTGTAATATTTAGTTTCAGAAATAAAGCCACTGAGACAACTTACCCACGTGACAACTTGCCCCGCTCTCCCCTACATGACATTTTGATTCATATGATGAACACGCCGTGAACTGCTATGTGGTCTGCATTTCTTTATCAAACATCACAACTACACTCAATTTTCACAGGCAGAATGAGACATATTATTTTGGCATAAACACACACACACACATACACACATCCATCTAAAGTTTTCATAGCTTTCATCAATATTTTCCTTTCCTGTATTTGCAAACGGATATAAAAACAAAAATTCCCAGAGAATATAATGTAATGGGGAACAGTCACTCACTATTAGAGAGCTGTTCATCCTGTGGCCTGCTGGGAAAATAGCCTGCAGCATATAGCCAACTTCTTCAGTAAAGATCTTCACATTGATTTTTGATGTGTTACACCCTGAGCTCTCTATGGGTTTATAATGGAGACTGATTCCCACTGTAGTCACTGCTGTCCTTGGCTGTCTGGCTCCAGAGGGGAATCATTGAAAAGGCGTTTACTTGGGCGACCTTAGTTTTTCACCTTAAGGAAGCCCATTTGTTCAATGGCAAAACTGATTCAGTGGCATTCAATGAGCTCTCTGTATCACATCCAGTCATCTACTCATCTGGAGAAGAGACTGAACATATTTCCATTAGCACCATTAACCACAAGGTCAGTTATTCTTTATACCTGCTAATGCTAATGGCAAATAGTCCTATTGCATTGCACTACAAAACCAAACCCCTTCATTTTATCCCTGAAATGTCCTTAATTTCTGCATTATATAAACATGAATTATCCATTAAAAATAATATATATTTAAAAAAGTAAGGTGAGTATTATGGGATTATAATATATATAATATATAAGGGATTATATACGGGATATAAGGGATTTATTCATGGGTTGATTGGCACTAGTAATTAAGGGATTTTTCATGCCTTTTGTGCATGGTTTACAGAGTGGAAATTAATGGAAAAGAATGAATTTTACATTATATTATAAAGTCATGAGTCAAGCTTAAGGGGGTGTTTAAGGAGGTTTCGATGGGATCTCCTCCATTAATAACTCCCTTAACTCATTTTAGGGGGATTTTGCATGAATTAAGGGGTGAATTAATGTAAATTAATGAAAATGTAAGGTTATTTTAAGGGATTACTGGTTCATAGAGAAGGCCGGTTATTCTTTATACCTCCTAATGCTAATGGCAGATAGTCCTATTACTAATGCATTGTGCTTGCATTTGTTTAGAGCTTTAGCTTGTTTGCAGCACCTTTATAGCGCCTTAAACACAAAACACTTTGTTACAAATTGCTAAGGTTAAAAGAAAACGGTAACATAACAGTAACCAATCTAAACAGTCAAAAAGACCAAACACATTTCGGTAACACTTAGCAATAAGGGTCACTAAGTTAAGGGTTAGTTAATGCTTAATAAGGGTTAGTTAATGCTTAATAAGCATTAACTAACCCTTAATTAACAGTTAACTAATGTGTAATTTACTAATGGTGTTCAGGTTAACTAAGGTATTAATTTATACATTATTTAATAGTTTATAAAGATGACTATTAAATAATGTATAAATTAATACCTTAGTTAACATGAACACCATTAGTAAATGATTACCAGACACATTAGTTAACTGTTAATTAATGGACCCTTATTGTAAAGTGTTACCAAGTGTTTCATAACAGAGGCATCAGTTCACTAAACCCTGATCTATGGCAAATAACTGCATCTAATATCATTTCCCACCAAAACTTCAAAATCTACAGAAGAGGATTAGGGCCACAACATTTTAAGTCAGAATTCTGAGCTTAAATCAGAATTCTAAGTCAGAATTCTGACTTTTTTCTCGAAATTCTAACTTTAAACTCAGAACTCAAATAACTTTTTCACATGTGGCCCTAATCCTCTTCTGTAAAACACAAAACACCATTAGTAAATGATTACCAGACACATTAGTTAACTGTTAATTAATGCTTATTAAGCATTAACTAACCCTTAACGTAGTGACCCTTATTGTAAAGTGTTACCCACATTTCAAAAAGCAGATAACAGACATCAGTCACACTGAGAGGCCGAAGAGTAAAACAGTGCGTCTTTCAATGAATTTTAAAAACGCCAATGGATTCTGCAGACCTGACACAAGGTAAAAAAAAAAAAAAATTAATTTAAAAAAAAAAAAAAGTAGGCCAGAGTCAGTAACAAACTCAGTGGCCATATGGTGGGAATCCCTACAGAGACGTACCTTCCTGGCCTTTAGGCAGCTCAGGATGCTTCTGGGATGGAGCGGGACAACTGTCCACTGGCAATGCTACAGGCAACTTTTCTGTGCAAAGGGTATGTTAACCACACTGTTGGCATCTATTGAATTATTCACTGTGAATAGAGATCAGAACAGAGGCCGTGCTGTGCTGTGCTGTGCTGTGGGTTTTCCCCGTTTTTTGCCATCCACTGCAGTATCATTCCATCATTGATCTTTATACCCTTGCAAAGTAGACCATGTCCTCTACTGGACAAGAAAACACTGAATCCCCCTTTGGTCTCAACCAACGTTTTTACAAGTTTACTACAAAGCAATTACACTACAATATTGGTCCATTTCAGCCTCTCAAGTGGACTCAATCTAATGACTCAGCAGTTTTTTGTGCATATGTGAACCTGCCAAATGAGCTCTCTAAAACAAACCTGAACTCAAACCACCCCAGGATCAGGTTCAGACGTTAACGCGGGATGTAATGGGAGGTTCGGCGTGTATAGAGTGTCTACAGTTCAGGCTGATGCCCCCGCCAAAGTGGCCTTTGGCAGTGTAGAAGATACACGTAATGAAGGAAGAACAGTTGGCAGGCAGGTGTCTTACGATGATGTCACTGACCATTTTGCTTCATGAAAATCAAGGAGGCACAGATTTTGAGGACTTTCTCACTGATGTTGGATGGTGGTGAAAGGATGGACAGCTATAGTTTCTACAGTAGCCTATAGATGTTGTTTTGTACAATAGTTAACACTTTTGTAGTGTTCACTTCATTTATTTTGAATATTTTGCACTCTTATATTGATAGTTCATTGCTATTTATTTGTCAAAATATTTTTGTTTTTATTGGTGTTCATTTGTCATTGTCTTTACTTATAGACCTTTTTATGTGCAAGTTTGTTGCTTTTATAGTTTAAATATGGTGACTTTATTATTTATTACTTTGAATACGTTGCAATTGTTAATTGTTTCTTAAGTTCTCAAATTTTATAATATTTTTAATATACATTGTTTTCAAATAAAGTAAGAGATTTGTAGTTAATTCATTTGTCTATCTCTATCTAGGTTAAATTAGTGTTAAGCAAAAAAAATAATTATTAAGTTAATGCTTAATAAGGGTTATTTAATGCTTAATAAG